>NC_091809.1:54982196-55285227 GCF_041296235.1 Equus asinus
ATTGTCATATAGAGGTTTTCATTATCCTTGTTATCTATCACTAAGTATTTCAACAAGTCCAATACCTAAACACAATTTAAAAAGAAAAAATCAAAAGGGGAGAAATGGTTTAATTATATTTTAAAGTAAAACAACCAAATGCACTGTAATAAATGATAAAAACTCTACTAACCTAGTTCAGATAAAATGTTCTAATTACTTCTAAGGTACCTAGCTATTACTGTTTCTGTGCTTTCAAATAATTCAAAAAATATGTAAGGTGCTGCTACAGGATGGGCACTGAGGTATAAAAAGTGCCAGTATTACTGAAACATTTTATATAAGCAATATCTCACACCCCATCATGGTGGTGTCAACTGCCATCCCTCGTTTTGACTACCTCTACACTTCAGCGTAAGTAAGAGAGAGAAACTATTATGTTATTTATTAGATCAAAATTACTAGGTGCTCTGTTATTAAATGATTACAAAGATTAATTTGTTGAGAATGTTTTTCCAACCAGTTTTCAATGAATATTTTCACTAAAATTACTAATTACACTAAGTAAACATAAAACACTCAGCTCCTTCCAAGAATACTTTATCAATATATTTCAAATACCATTTTGAAGATAATTTGGGAAATTACCTGCTTCTGAACCTCCATCTGATCGTCCACAAGGGGTATGAGTGTACCAACAATAACATGGAGGTGACTTTCTAAAGCATCCTTACAGTAAGTTACTGCTGTGTGGCAAACCTGGCTTAACAGGTCACAGCAAAGAGAGAAGCTGCGTAATGACACATCCCTGAAAGGAGAAGGCCTAACAGAGGAAAAAAACAGTAAGTTTTAGGAAACTCCTTTGATATAAGCTCATTCAAAAGTCATTTTTATTCAGCAGCTCTAATTCTGACATGGTTTGACATAAAAGTCGCTTTCATATCTAATTTCTTAGTGGTTTAAAAGACAAAAAGAAAAGTGACATCAGCAAATGACAGACTAGGCAGCTCCAAGCTTCCCTCCTGACAGAAACGTTGAAAAACAAGCGGAACTGTCAGAACTTTGTTATAACTCTGTAAAACAGTCAAAGATTTACAGCAATCAAACAAATGCTGAATCAAGAAAAAGGCAACTTAAAAATTGTAGAAAAGCTTTGTGGTAATTTTACTTGCACTAGCCCCACCCAATCCCCAGCTTGGCAGTAGTCATGAAAACTGCAGTCCCCATTCCCAGCTTGGCAGTAGTCATGAAAACTGCAGTCCCCATTCCCAATGTGGGATCCTGCTCCCTGGATCCAGAGGGAGCAGAGCAGACCTTATTCACAAATTACTGTGTATATTTGTTCTACACCTGTCTGGGAGCTACCTGAAGGACTGATATAAGGTGCTCAGCTTGTTTTGCCTAATTGGATCTCCCCCAGGCTGAAAAAGCTGTGAGCATTGCCAGGAAACACTGTATGACTGATCAACAACCCACAGCTGCCTGGGGCACAAGATTATTGTTGAGACACACAACAGACTGCTTAAAGCCTAGAATGAAACGTTGGGGAGAAAGAGAGTTTCCTGGGGAAATCAGAACATTCAATATCACCCACATATTTGGGGACTTTAGAAAGCTGTGCTCATGCCCAGGGTAGGATGCCTGCTCAAAAAATACCTGAGAAAACTGTAAGTTTTCACTTTGGGCTGATCCCTAAGCTCAGTGAAAGCCTGGCTAAGCACTGGAGAGTCCTTCACAGAGCCGATCTGCAAAGACTAGGAAAGATTCCCTCTCTCTCTCTCTCTCTCTGGCTCCTGCATTCAAGGAAATCTGTGTCAAATTGCTACCTGAACACAAGTTAAGGAACAGTCTTCAATGACCACACATGGTAAGGAATATACTGTCTGCAAAAACAGTTGAGTAAACTTATGAAAAAAATGGACTATTAGGGGCTGGCCTGGTGGCGTAGTGGTTAAGTTCACGCGCTCTGCTTTGGCAGCCCAGGGTTTGGCAGCCTAGAGTTCGCCAGTTCAGATCCTGGGCACAGACCTACACATTGCTCATCAAGCCATGCTGTGGCAGCATCTCACATAGAAGAACTAGAAGGACTTACAACTATGATATACAATTACATATTGGGGCTTTGGGAAGAGAAAAAAAAAAGGAAGATTGGCAACGGATAGCTTAGGATCAATCTTAAAAAAAAAAAAAGACTACTACAAAACACTTAAGAATAATTAACACCAATTTTTCTCAAACTCTTCCAAAAAACAGAATAGGAGGGAACACTTCCTAAGTCATTCGATGAGGCCAGCATTTCTGATACCGAATCCAGATAAAGACACCAAAGAAAAATTATAATATCCAATACCCCTTATGACTACAGACACAAAACTCCTCAACAAAATACTAGTAAACCAAATCTAACAGCATATTAAAAGGTTATACACCAAGAGCAAGTAAGATTTATCCCAGGAATGCAAGAGTAGGTCAATATAAGAAAATCAATCCATGTAACACACCACATTAATAGAATGAGGGAAAATACTACAGGATCACCTCAAAAGGCACAGAAAAGGTATTTGACAAAATCCACACTTTTCATGATAAAAATGCTCAGAAAACTATGAATAGACAGGAACTTCCTAAACATAATAAAGGTAATTTATGAAAAATCCACAGCTAACAACATAATCAATATTGAAAGACTGAAAGCTTTCCTACTAAGATCAGGAGTAAGACAAGGATATCCACTTTTACTTCTGCTATTCAACACTGTACTCAACTTTTAGTTAGAGCAATTAGACAAGAAAAAGAAATAAAAGGCATCCAAATCAGAAAGGAAGAAGTAAAACTACATTCATGGATGACATAATTATATATATATAGAAACTCCCAAAGAATCCACAAGAAATCTGCTAGTGGTAACAAACAAATTTAGCAAAGCTGCAGGTCATAAGATCAACACACAAAAATCAACTGTGTTTCTATACTCCAGCAATGACAATCTGAAAGAGAAATTAAGAAAGTAATCTCATCTACAATAGCATCTAAACGAATTAAATACCTAGGAATAAATTTAACCAAGGACGTAAAAGACTTGTACACTGAAAACTATAAAGCATGGATGAAAGAAATTAAAGAAGTCCAAATGAATGGAAAGACAGCCTGTATTCATGGACTGGAAAACAAATTGCTGAGATGTCACTACTATCTAAATTATCACATATTCAATGCAATCTCAATCAAAAATTCCAATAGCCTTTTTGCATAAATGGAAAAGTTGGTCATCAAATTCATACGTAATGGCAAGGGGCCCCAAATAGTCAAAATGATCTTGAAAAAGAACAACAAAAGTGGAGGACTCACACTTCCTAATTTCAAAATTTACTATAAAACTACAGTAATCTACACAGCATGGTAACTGGCATAAGGATAGACCAATGGAATAGAATTGAGAATTCAGAAATAAACCCATACATCAATGGCTAACTGATTTTCGACAAGGGTGCCAAGTACATTCAAAGAGGAAAGAATAGTATCTTTAACAAATGGTGCTAGAACAACTAGACTTCTACATGCAAAAGAATGAAGTTGAACCCTACCTCATAACACATATAAAAATTAAAATGGATAATGATCTAAATATAAGAGTAAAGCCATAAAACTCTTAGAATAAAACATAGGGGTAAATCTTCATGACCTTGGATTTGGTCAATGGATTCTTAAATATTACACCAAAAGTATGAGGAACAAAAGAAACAAACAGATAAATCAGACTTCATCAAAATTAAAATTTTTGTGTATCAAAAGACATTACTAGCAAAGTGAAAAGAAAATTTACAGGATAGGAGAAATTATTTGCAAATTATAATTGAAAGTTCGATATCCAGAATATATTTGCAACTCTTACATTAAGAATTCAATACCCAGAATATAAAAAAAAACTCCTACAAGTCAACAACAAAAAGAACCCAATAAAAAAAAAATTGGCAAAGGACCTGAACAGACATTTCTCCAAAGAAGATACACAAATGGTCAATAAGCACATGAAAAGATGTCCAACATCATTAGTCATTAGGGAAATGCAAAATCAAAACCACAGTGTGATACCACTTTACACCCACTACGATGGCTATAAAAAAAAAAAAGGAAAGTAAGAAGTGTAGGTAAGAATGTGGAGAAATTGGGACTCTTGTGAATTGCAGGGTGAAGGTAAAATAGTGCAGCTGCTGTGGAAAACGGTCTGGAGGTTCCTCAAAGAGCTAAATATAGAATTATTATATGACCCACCAATGTCACTCTTCAGTGTATATACCCAAAAGAACTGAAAATGGACACTCAGATACCCGTACACCAACGTGCATTGCAGTATTATCCACAAGAGCCAAAAGGTGGAAACAACTCAAGTGTTCATCAACAGAGGAATGGATACACGAAATGTGGTATATGTATATACAATGGAATGAACATTAGCCATAAAAAGGAAGGAAGCTCTGACACGTGCTGGATGAAACTTGCAGACATTACTCTAAGTGAAATAGCCAGATAGAAAAGGACAAATATTTTATGATTCTACTTACATAAAATATGTGGAATAGGCAAAGTTATAGAGACAAGAAGTAGATTAGAGGTTATCAGGGGCTGGTGGGAAGGGGGAATGTGAAGTTATTACTTAATACATACAAAGGTACTGTTTGAGGTAATAAAGTTTTAAAAGTAGACAGGGGTTATGGTTGCACAACACTGTGAATGTAATTAATGTCACTGACTTGGGCATTGAAAATGGTTAAAATGATAAATTTCACGTTATATATTTTACCATAATAAAAAAAAGATTAATGAATGAAAGACTGATTGACTATACATAATTTAAATAAAAATAAAAATTATATTAAAGCCAAAAAGAAAAATATCAGAAGACAAAACGAAAATATTCATGTTCTTTGAAGAACTTATATTTATTTGATAATAATGTTATCAAGTAATAAGAAAAGAAATAATAGAAATATCACTAGAATCAATGGAGAAGAACAGAGATGCTAGATTGAATATACAACCCAAAATCTATAGCAACTGTGATACTGTGATTTATAACAAGAAACATATTTAGTCTTCATCTCCCATTTCTGGCAGAGAGCTCCTAAAACTCTTGGAATTCCCTTAGATGAGAGAAATCAAGGTGTCTTTTGTTATGTTAATGTAGTGACTTTGGGAAAGCACCTACAAATGGGGTCTGGTTGCCAGGAGAACCAACCCTGTGATTAGAGAGTTGCAACCTCTTGGACCTCTGGGAAAGGGAGAGGGTTGGGAGGTTGAATCAATCACCAATGGCCAGTGATTTCACCAATCATGTCTATGTAATGAGGCCTCTAGGAAAACCAAAAGGACAGGATTCCTGGAGCTTCCGGGTTGGTGAACATGTGCAAATGTGGGGAGAGTGGAGCACCGGGAGAGGGCATGGAAGTTCTGTGCCCTTTCCCCATACCTTGCCATATGCTATGTTCAAATCTTCCATCTAGCTGTTCTTTTTTTTTAAAGATTGGCACCTGAGCTAACAACTGTTGCCAATATTCTTTTCTTTTTTCTGCCTTTTCTCCCCAAGTCCCCCCAGTACATAGTTGTATATTTCAGTTGTGGGTCATTCTAGTTGTGGCATGTGGGACACTGCCTCAGCATGGCCTGATGATCGGTGCCATGTCCGCACCCAGAATCCAAATCGGCAAAACCCTGGGCCGCTGAAGCAGAGTGCAAGAACTTAACCACTCGGCCACAGGGCCAGCCCCCATCTAGCTGTTCTTGAGTTATACCCTTTTATAATAAAGCAGTAATCTAGCGAATAAATGGGTTTCTTGAGTTCTGTGAGCCGTTCTAGCAAATTACTCAAACCCAAGAAAGGGGATCAATCTCCAGTTGTCGGAAGTACAGGTGATAACCCGGGCTTGTGACTGGTATTCGAAGTTGGGGGGCAGTCTTCTAAGAGTGAGTCTTTCACCTGTGGGATCTACATCACCTCTGGGTAGACTGTGTCAGAACTGAGTTGAATTGTAGGACACCAGCTAGTGTCTAGAGAATTTCCTGGATGTATGTGGGGAACAGTTCCCTTCCCCCACACTGGAATTGGTGAACAAAACTAATATAGTAATTTATATATTTCAGGCCACCTAAAATTAGAATATTTATTTTAAAATGTTGAAGACATTAAATGCTGAAGTACTTAAAATTTCTAGAGCTGGAGAAGTAGTAACGCAATTTTCAAAAAATAATAGGTAGATATCACATATATCAAAAAGCAAAATTCAGAAAACAATACTCTGGCTTCCAGCTCTTAGAAGCATATACATTTCCAATTAAGATAGGGTAGAAAAACTACTTATATATTGGTCTAAATACAATATTTACCTTTTGTTGATATAGTGAATCAAAGTATAAATAACATCTCGAAGAACAAAGGCCCAAGCTCCTCCTAAGCCACTTTTTATATCTTTCAGTAATAAGCTAACAAACAGGTGATATATTTTAAGAATTCTGTGCTTTTTATAAATATTATTTGTCTCAGCTGCTTGCACACATATGGCTAGAAGAATTTTCTGATAGGAATCCTAGAAAATAGATATACATTTAGTAAAAACTTGTCTAATCACATATACTCAGTTATAATACATACACATTTTACATTCAAAATAACTAAATTACAGAATTTAGTTTTGGGTTTGATATCGAATGCAAATATTACATTAAGAAAATTACTATCTTAAACTTAAAAAACTATTATGAATTTATTTAGTTTTCAGAGAGTAAACTATAACTAAATAGCATATTCTTCAAATATATATATATTCCCTGAGCCAATATTTGACTAAGGTATCACAAAATTCAGACCTCATAGTAACATATTTCAATTAACACTGACAAGTAAAATACCAAGATATCAACTGATAAATGAGTGCTTCTTCTTAATTTATTCAGATGAATTTTCCATTTGTTTACTTTTTTCTCTTTAAGATGTACTTACACAGATTTTCTAGCTGAAAAAGAAGGAATTCTCCAGTTATTATACCAATAATGTATACTTACAGGGCTTTTGGAAAGAATTTCTACAATGCTTTTAAGCTTGGTTTTATGGCAACTGCTGATATAGGCAAATGTTGCTTTAATCACATGTGACGGAAAATGAGGTGGATTAGGAGCAGGATCCAAATCCCTAAGAGTTATAGGAAAAATGCAGTCATCATTTTCAGAACAAATTTATCAAGAAAAAAGATTTTGTTGATAGACTAGTGAACTTCCAAAAGGAAAATTTAGATTACAATAATCCCAAATTTTAAAATTATTTTTCTACTAAAAAACTAGACTTCTAATAAAATCACAAATGACATATCAGTCCATATGGATCAATCAGAATATTTAAATATCTTTACCCTCTATGACTTAATCAATTTTAAATGATGTGCTTAAGAAATCTTTTATGAAGCTAATGGCAATTCCACAAATGAGCCTCAGTATCACTTCACTTCAGGTCTGAATTACAGCTCTATGCTAGTACTGTGAATGCAATAATATTTTAAGACATAGCAATCAAACCTATTCACATCAAATGAAATGGTAATGTAAAAGCACTTTGGTAGATATTATTACTATTTTATATGCCTAGCATTGTAGGGCAGATAAAAATAGTAAAAAGTGCTTTCAGGTAGTTTACAATTAAACTGGGAAAACAACTAACATTCATATACAACTAAGTGGGTTTCATATCCAAATTAAATTCTAGTACAGTAAGATTCTGATAGCTAACGAGCATGATAAAGAAAACGTGATTTAGAAAGGCAAGTCACAGGTAAAGAGAAGAGAACAAGGAATAATGTGTCAAGAAGAAGAAAATTGCAAGAGACAACAAATAGCACAATGCTCAAATACTACAGAAAGATTGAGAAGAGAAAGGTCATTGGATTTGCAAACAAGGTGGTCAGCTAGAAAGAGTAATTACTATGGAGAGGCTACAGTAGAAGCAGATAGATAATTTCTTCAATTCCAAGGTAGTTATTTTTAAAGAAACAATTTAAAAGCAGAGTACATGCCTAAAACTGAAATAGACATTTGAAGGTCAACCAATAAATCTGCCAAAGAACTTCTGAAATGTAGCTAATGCTGTAAGTATAAAATACCCATACCCTGAAAAGTCACAGAGGTCAGTGCTTTGGCTGGTACCAGAAGTTGCTGGTTCATGTAAGGTCATCAATAACTCCACCACAATCTCTGGTAAATTACTCCTGAATAAATGATCAATCTGCAAAGGTACAAAATTACAATATATATTTAACTTTTTATGTTTGTGATCTTTAAGACAGCTCCAGGGGCTAATGTTACTGCCTCATTTCCAAAATTATTCAGTGACTATAGAAGGAAATAGATGACCAAAGATCTAAGACCTGCAAGACATACAGCTCACTTCACTTTTTTCCTGCTATGCAGACAACCTGCAGACTGAGAGGGAGGTCGGGAAATCAGACTAAATAAGACTCCCTTAATCCGACTCTTTAATTTTAAAGAATAATTTTAATTGACTAAGGCTTCAGGTCTAGCATGAAATTCCTCAAACTAATAAATTCCCTGCCAACCCAGTCCCCCACTGATATATATTGCTCCTCAATCTGCATTTTACTCTTGACTTATTTGGCAACTCTATTTGACTTATAAAACTTTACTAGTAAGAATTTCCACTGACTAGCAATAATCATCTTTGCTCCCTGAATGATTTCCCCCCAGATTTCTACTTGGCTGATATCCCAAATAGCTAAGCTAGCTGAAGCCCACATCTCCTGTCATTTACAGTAGACTAACATCCTCCCCAACAGGAGCAGACTCCTCATCAATCCACTTCCTGCTACAGATAGCCTCACAAAGGACATAAATTCTCTAAATATAAGGAATGCATCTGCTACATTATATCGCAACCACATGAATGAGAACCATGAAGTTTTAAAGGTGGATTTATTAGCTCTCCAAATAAGAAATTACAGGGCTCTAAACTAAAAGGCAAATGGCTGATTTACTTAATGCAGAGGGAGGTTTGGAAACACTTTCTAACAATGAAAATATTTTGGAATGTGACAAGAAAGAAACGTAATGGAAAGATCCTAGCCTTTCCCTCAGGCTTACACATCAGTTATCCAAGTCATTATTTCCAAGGTTTCAGCCTTTTAAAAAATCCAGCCTCATTTCAAAGTATATCTGAGATAAAGGACAAATTAGTCAAACTTGATTAATATCAGAGGAAAAATTAATGAATTTCCTTGCACATAAGATGATGACTATCTTCGCTAGTTTCACATGATTCTCTAATAACCAGATCTGTAAAGTTTAGCTAAGGTACATATAAACTGTTCAGATGTCTAGGTATAGCTAAACAATCTTATAATTGTAAATATTTTAGGCATTCAGCAACTGACAGTTTTAGAAGACTCAAAGACTGATAAAAGTTGTACTAACACTTATCAATAGAAAAAAAACTTTAGAAGATTGATTCAGAGAAAGCACATATTAGAGGAAAAAAATTAACTTATAATGACAACTTAATGCTGAATGAAATAGAAACTAATAAGAAATTAATTTATGTCTTTAACCAACAAACTAAGAAATCATTATTTAATTTTAGCCTCTTTCGATTCTGGAGACTGGTGTTTTAATGAGGATTTAATGTAATCACTTTTCCCATCTAGACTTACTTTGACTCTGAAAATTGTTATCTTTTGGTTTGAATACAGAAAAAAAGAACAGTAAGACAAGGCTTGCTCAGAAGTCTAAGCTGGGAGTTTGGGTGGGAGGGTAGAGGCAGTGTCTCTCTCATAAATTCCACAGCCTTTAGAGTGCCAACATTCCGTTCCAACTGCCTTCTGGGAAAGGAGCTCCTCTGTTCACCATTTGCCTCCAGACGGAAGACCTACAACAAGCGCTGACTGGCAATGGTCTATCTAAGCAACTAGAGACTTGCTGTTCCATTTCTTGGTTCAATATAGATGACTGGGCAACAAAAAAAGAGTCTCTTGAAGTTTATCCAATTGTAATTCTAATGTTAACCAAGCTTGGTTAGTCATCCCCTACTTACATTTAAAAAATTTTTTAAAAATTGGAGTGACCAACCCTCTCTGACCTTAAAAAGTTTATATATATGTGTTTTAATATAAGTCGCTTCAAATAATTTTGAATATATATAAATTACTATAAAACAAACAGGAGTTAGATCCATTTTTACTTGGCTCCATCTTTTATCAAATAATGAGTAATCAATATATACTAGGTGGCTGGGATACATCAGCAAAAAGAAAAGAAAAAAATCCTACTCTCACAGTACTTATAGTGGAGAAGACTGATAAAAGACAATGAACATAATTCATAAGTCAATTATATCATATGTTAGAAGGTAATCAGTGTCATGGAAAAAAGAAAGCAGGGTATGGGAACTTGGGATTGTACTTTTCCTTGAAAAGTGAAGGGCTTGATGAGATTGAAGAGGAAAGTAAGGAAGATTTTCTATACATTGTTGAGTATCGTTTGAATTTAACAACCAGCTTGCATTCATGTTTTACTGCCAATTAAAATAAATTTTAAAAAGGAAAAAGCAATAAAATTATTCCAAAGTTGAGGGGTTTTTTTAAAATTTCTGATTTTAAACATTTCATTTAAAAGTCAATCAAAAGGTTTGGGCTGGCCCCGTGGCCGAGTGGTTAAGTTCGCGCGCTCCGCTGCGGGCGGCCCAGTGTTTCGTTGGTTCGAATCCTGGGCGCGGACATGGCACTGCTCGTCAGACCACGCTGAGGCAGCGTCCCACATACCACAACTAGAAGAACCCACAACGAGAAATATACAACTATGTACTGGGGGGCTTTGGGGAGAAAAAAGGAAAAAATAAAATCTTTAAAAAAAAAAAAAGTCAATCAAAAGGCGAGAACACTGTATAACAACAAAAAAAAATTCATGGATTGTCTATGCTAAATAGTGATTACCATATACTAAATTTAACTGCATAAATAATGAATAACTTTAAAATTTTAAAGTCACATCTCAGATCAATTAAGGAATAAAAAGTAGGTAACAGCTGAAGCAATACCTGTTTTCCTAATACATTTTCATCTTTAAGCATGTCATAGACTTTGGTAGCAGTCTCTCTTTGCTGTGCCAATCCACTGTCTCCAGTATCCTCATAGGCAAAGTAAGGAAGAATATTTACAAGAATCTTTGGAAAGCAGTCTGTTAGAAGACTTTTCCAATCCTCTTGAATCTGATTAGCAATGGACTTCACCTCATCAAAATCACTTCTAATCACCAGATGTGGAATCAAAACTTTGTAACAAGATCTAAAAGTATAAAAATTTAAACAATACGTTAAACATAATTTTTCAAAGTAAAATTTTATAATATAGTTCTTAAAATAATAAAATGCTTTAATAAGCATTAGAGTATAACTTCATCTAGATCACTGAGCACTTTACACAATTTTATAAATGGAGAAATGAAGTTAAGTAAATTCTAAATAGTCACACTAAAAAATTAGAGATAACAGAATATACCAGTCTAATTCTGTGATCAGAAAACCATGGGAATTGAATTTATATTTATTTCTTCTGCATAATCACTTTATGCAAAATTAGTATAAAATGAAAATGTCAAGCAATTTATGAATTCAAAGAAATGTAAATATTGTTACTGCCGAAATGAATGAATAAGAACCACTAAACAATTATGAACTACCTTCCCATCATCCTGATTCCTAAACATTATTCTTTAGTTGTTCTAAACCTATTTTCAAAATTTTCTTCTCCAGAGTTAGAGTTAGCAAAAGTAATACTTTTACATTAAACTTTAAATCTAATAGAAATAGTAACTAAATGGCTATAGTCAAGCAACAGAAAAGAAAAACAAAGCAAAAATAATCACCCACTAGTTTTATCTTTGTCAAACATTAAAGCTGAAAGGGATCTTAACATCTCCTTGTGTAACTTCCTTACTTTACAGATTAAAAAACCAAGACCCAGGGGCCAGCCCAGTGGTGTAATGGTTAAGTTCGCATGCTCTGCTTCAGTGGCCCAGGGTCTGCGGGTTCGGATCCCACGTGCAGACCTACATACCACTCATCAAGCCATGCTGTGGTGGTGTCTCACAAAACAGAGGGAGGCTGGCATAGCTGTTAGCTCAGTGACAATCTTCCTCAAGCAAAAACAGGAAAATGGTCAACAGATATTACCTCAGAGCCAATCTTCCTCACCAAAAAACAAAAACAAAAAAAAAACAAGCCCTGAGGGTATTTACATGGCTTACCTAAATTCACATGGCTAGTTATTGGCACAGGTAGGACCAGATTCAATATACTTTCATCAAAACAAGCCTTCCTGCCTCTCATACTATACAGCCTCCCACCTGTGTGTGTGTGTGTGGGACTGCCAAACATTATTACCTTTTTTTAAATTAAATATATTTCACCTGTGCCATATGTAAACCTACCTATAGAAATCCTCAACATTTGCGTAGTTTAATAAGATAAAAGGAAAAGAAGATAAACTGTATTCATTATCTCGAAGATTTAGCCATTCCAAAATTAGATAATCCAAATGAGAAGCCATGAAGTCTTCTAAATTTCTATATCCAAAAGTTTCAGAAACTTTCTCTAAAACCTGTAAAAGTCAAAAAGAAGTCAATGCTTTAAGAAAACAACAAAATAATAAATCATTTAAATCCTTAATACATATTTACAGTATGACGTGGACGCATTCATTTAACTTTTCTATACCTTGATTTACTAATCTATGAGATGGGGATAACGAAAGTACCTACTTCAGCAAGACTAATTGAAAAAAATGTATTTACTACAATTATCACAGTGCCTGGAACAGAGGAAACCCTTAATAAATGTTAAATGAATAAAACCAGAAAAATATGTTATAATTTTCAACATCTGATTTTATTTCAAAGGAAGGTCTAACGTAAAATAAAATTCTCAGCCCTAAATTCAAATGAGAAAAACCTAAATGCTATATTCAACTTATACTAATAATTAGGTAGTGTAATAATCTACTTAAAAAAAAAGGAACTTTTTATTTTAATACTGAGAGGTAAAAGGTTAACTTGTCTAAGACTGATTACCCATAGGTTAGCTTTCTACTGTAAAGCTCCATGGAAACCATGCTGGTAGAATGATAAACGGTTTATCAGACCACTGATCTATCACTGGTTCATCATGTAAAAATCTACAATGGAAAGGCTTGGAAATTTCCAAATGATGAATGCTGAGGTGGTGGAATAGAGCAGAAGCGAACATTCTACAGCACTGTGCTGATGTAATTGCAAGGCTGGACCCTAGTCCTCCTTTCCTAACCATGCAACTTAAAAATATCACAGCTCTGAAGTTTGACTTCTGGACCTGCTAGATCCCAATGTCCCGTCCCAGAAGCCACCAGGCAAAATGCTTGCTACTGCTCTTTTCTCCATGTGTTTCCCTCAATAAATGCTATTCCAGAGAGTCTGGTCTGTATGCTAACAGGTCATTCACCCTTGTTAGTTCAATAAATGCCTTGTGAAATGCTCTTAAACTGAATGTAAAAAATGACACCGCGTACAAGTTATTTAAAGAGTTACTGCTTTCCAATATTCTAAACTTAAAAAATAAAACTGTCTCCAAGTCCCTAATAAGTGCCACTTTAAAAATCTAGCTTAAACTTTTTAAAATGTTTAAGTTACCCAAGGAAGATAATAATAAAAAATATTCATCTACACGTACCTTTTTAACAAGGTGAGGTTCTAATCCATCGTCTTTCACAGACTTGCATAGGGCAAACAAAGCCTGTTTTTCACAGACAGGGCTACAGCATAAAACCACAGCTATCATCATCAGTAAAACAGCTTTTCTATTATAAATATCATCCAAAAGTTCAGGGTTCTCAGCTCTCTGGGACTTCAAAATAATTTTAAAAACAATAATGTAATGTAAATATTTAAACATTACAAATAAACCAAGCAGGCTAAAATCAAAGTACACAGTGACAACACCTAAGCAGCCAGTGAACAGTTTTAAATCCTACAGTGATGGAGCTGACAGTAGAGATTTTCAGAAAATATCAAAGTTTCTAGAGTAGGAAAGACCGCTTTTGACAAGATCTTATGGAAAGAATTGCCAAACATTTCAGTGAAGTAGAAAGCACTTTAATAAAAAAAGAAACTAAGAAGGTGAGAGAGATTAAAAGCTTCTCTTCAACTACCATGTATACCTCCTGAGATGCTTATTTTATCATGATACCCTGATAGTTCTTTATACTTTTAAAAATATTGTCATATATATTATACAAAAAACACAATAAAATCATGCAACTAATTAGAATAAGTGCTTTTAGTTTAACAATCATTATAATATCCCAAGAGATGCATACATTTTTTGACTAGCTATACTTGACAGAAATTTCTCTTCGCATTTAGAAAACTCTGCTACTCACTGATCCTAGTTCTATTTTTTTGTACAAGAAAATGTCAGGACCTAATTCTGTTACTAAATGGTAATCATTGACATATTGAAAATAGCTATGAGGTTCCCACTAAGTCAACTCCTTCACTTAATCCTTATAAGAAATAGATCTACAGACTCTAACATCCTAGTTAAAAATCTACTTTTACTTGGAACCAAACTCAACATGCTAGCTTCCTCTAAAATGTATAGAAGACCCAAGTTCTTTTTATCAACTTGTTCTGACAGTATTCTTCTATTAATGACATCTAAGACAGAATTTGATTTTTTGATAACTACTACAATGCTGATTCATACTATGTTCTCAAAATGTAAAACTTCTTAGGTCTTTTTCCAAGTGAACTGCTGTCAGGTCAGTATTTTCCCTTTGCACATGACGAACTGATTTTAAAATGTATATTATCTCTACTAAATTTTTTATTATTTGCACTCACCTTTCCAATCTATTAAAATCCTTTTCTAAATTCACATTCTTTCATGCAACTGTCCTTTTCAATTTTGTGCTATCACGGATTACAAAGTGATTTGATTAACCACCTCATATACTTGTTACAAACAATCAAGGCACAAATAATTGAAAAAATAACTTCAAATACTAAGACAATTTTTGCCATTTTAAGAAAAAAATTCTCTAGAGAAATATGCAAATCACAAGGTTCAGTAACGAACACCAAGATGATTTGATCTTCCCTGTTAGAACATTTTCCTTAATCCATTTCTTCCTATTACCACTATTCCCTGAATTAGCTTTTAGTCAAATCTTTAAAAAAAAAAGTTTTTTAATTAAAAAAAGCCATTTATAGTCCCATAAAAACTCAGTAAATTTTTTTCCCACAAAAATTCTACATGTGAGTTGAACCAAAAGAAATTGCCATTATTTGACCAATTCTGACCATAAATAAGGCAATTTCAATCAATTCATACAGATGTTTTAGTCTAGCTTTATATTGTAAATGACAGGATACAACTGTCTCAGGCCAACCTTAGTAAAGTATATAAATAAAGAAAGCATGCAATAATAGCAAATAGGCATTAGTAAAATTACCATTTGTCTCATTCCTTCTTGAGCTTTCAAGTATGCATTTTCAAAAGCTGTTTGCTGAAGCTTCAAAGGAAGTGCTTTCAATAACCTGGAAGAACTTCCTTGTTCCATATCCTGGAATAATCTTTAAAAAAGAAAATTAAATAAAAGCAAACAGCGAAATAATTTTTTACCTTAAACTTTACTTTCCAAAGCATAGCACAGGACAAAAATAAATCACTCTATGAGACCTACTAACATACTAGGTCTTCCATTTAAAGAGGTTCAGATCAACTGCTTAATATTAGGGTCTTTACACATACTCCTTTTTTCTCCTAAAACTGAAAAGGTCTCAACAGATCTTTTAGCTTATTGCCCAAACCTGAATAACCCTGAACTCAAACTAGCCAGAAAAGAAAAACTGTCCTCTGGTCAAACACCAATTAGAAGAAGCCACAGACTCCTATGTCAACCTGTTCTATTATCAATCACCCTGAAAGTGGATAGCTTAATGTGTTGATGTCCCATTTAATTTTTTTTATGTGATGGCGAAGAGCTGATCAGTGCCTTTTGCATTATATCCTATCATATTTAAAGACAACAATTTAATCACTTTTTCCTTTGTGTTTTAGTAATCAAAACTTGAACATTTTTCCGTGTTATTCTGATTCCTCCAGTTTCTCTAACCTCTCTTAAAATAGCCCAGTATTAGATATCTAACAAATAAACAACCAAAAACAATAACAAATACAATGTTCATGCCATTCTTGAATTTATACATTTTTGAATCTTAAGAGATTTTTCAATGCCACCACTACACTGCTTTATTACATTCAACTTAGGGTCCTCAAAAACCCCAGATCTTTAACTTCAGTATATATCTGCTATCTTGTAAGGACCTGAAGTAAAGCACACGTTCATTAGCAATCCTTACAATGCACTATGGTCTTACTGAAAAAAGGCTCAAACCTAAGGAGTTAAGACACAAATTCTGATTTACAGAATTTATATCCTAGCTTATATCCTAGGTAAATGTATTAAAATACAATATTTCAATAGTGATAAATGCTATAGAGAAATAAAGCAGAGAGGTCCTTTATTTACAGGGAGTGAGAGGTGGCGAAGGCATAAGTAGGTTGCAATTTAGAGTTTTAAAATCAATTTAATAACCTCATAAACATGCAGTCCTTAAGAAATGAATATTTGCTTCTTCAGGTACTCAAACACAAAACAGATTCCTATGACAGAATCAGTCCAATGCCTAATTGTGTGTTCACTTAAGTAAAAATCATTGTAATCAGCACAATGTAAAATGTGCTAATTTTCGTTTAACATATTCATATAAAATCACAGTAATACCCAAACATTCTATATCTCCCATAAGTTGAAACAGACACACGTCCTTCAACTCAACCACTTACTAGCTATATGGCACGGAACAAGTAATTTTACCTCTCCAAGCCACAAAGTTTTCATTTAAAAATTGGAGAAAATAATAGTATCTAAGTGATAGAGTTGTCAGAATTAAGAGAAAACATAAATGCCGGGCATAGTGCATATGCTCAGTAAGCATTCGCTATTTTCAATACCATTACTGACTTATGATTGCACGAGACACTGCACCGCTATCTGCAGTGTTCCAGACACTTCACAAATACTTGACCCATTACCTGCTGATTGACTCTGCAGCCAACATGCGAACTTGGTGATGATCATCAGCAAGAAATTGTGGAAATACTTCATTTACAGGAAAGTTGTTTCCATTTACCTTAAGAATAGCCCATTTTGAATAAGGATCGGCCTATGGGAAAAAAGTAACTGAGGCTAAATATGAAATATTAAGAGAAAAATCACCCATTAACAAACAGAAACAAGGCCTGCTTAAAAAATTTCAGTGGAGACCTTACTAATGCTTAATGTGGAATAACTCACCTCAAGCAAGGTTTTAAGGCATTTTACCAGTGCCATTCTTACAGAGAATGCGTATTTCCCCTCCTTTGTTAAGCGCCTGAAATAAAGTGTTCCGATGTCAAATAATTATTCCAATAAAAGCACAGTCAAAATAATCACAAGACATTAGGGTTATTCTAGGTTGCTTCTAAAATTTATTTCCTTGCTAAATTTAATTCTCATTATGTGGCATACATCAATATCTCACCTTTCTAAAAAGTGCAGCTAAAAGAAATTAGTTTGAAAAGGAGCTCATTTTAATGTACATTATGTATTTTATAGGATTATGCCTCATGTGGAGGCTATCATACTTCAGCTAATCACATTAGAGTAAACTTGCTTTAAAAGGGCAAAAAATCTTAAGTTTTTCTTGTTCTATCAAAGATTTTAAAACCACATTCTATACTGATTCAGAAGTCCTTACAATCAAATGATATGAAGGTTCTAAGTTACATATATATGCTCCTCTGTAAGTATCATGGTGTTACTCAGACTGTGAATATAGGGCATGAAATAACCAGATGATGCTAATTTGTTCACTTTAGGAACACGAACAATTCAATTTTAGGCTCGTTGCACTTTGCCTTATTCACCTATAAGTCAAACTTCTTATGTGATTCAAAATTTAGACAGAAATACACTCAACACACTTTAGAAAGCCAAGCCTTAAGCAATAAACAATGTAGTTCTTCAAGTAATTAAGGAGGGAAACACTAATTACATTCTACTATTGTTAAAAGATGTATAAATAATTACATTCGAGAATTAGAAGAAATCACTAACAAAGAAATGCAACATTTGCATTTGTATCCAGAGGTAGCAAAAGAAAAATCAGAAGTTCAAAAAATAGTCTGTTCCTACCAAAATACTTCAATCACTTTTAGAAACCGTTCTTGAGCATCCTTTGTGTTCTCAGCATCCACATTGCCTTGACGTAGGTTCATCACTACATGAAGAACATGGTTTAAAACTGTCTTACAAACATCTTGGTCACGGTGATATAAAGAACACACATTGCTGGAGTGGAAAAAGTTTAACTTCATTATAACAGAATGTATCAATTATACTAATTTAAAGTGAACATAACATATGGTTTTAATTTCTTACGATAGTGGTTTCAGAAGTTCAACAACATCTCCCATTGGCAAGGAATATTCTTCTCCGGGCAGCTCCTTTAAAAGCACTAGATACTAAGATAGTAGGGAAAACAAAATCAGGGGTTTTTTTCCTAGATCATTTACTTAAATAAGCATATATGTAACCATAAATTCACATATAGATGCCCAGGCACACACACAACAGTGAATGTCTAAAAGATGCAGTACAGCAAAAAAGAGGTTTGAAGTCAAACAGAGCTGGATTCAAATCCCAGCACTACAACCTATTAGTTGTATGATTAAAAAACTTTCATTGTCATCTGAGCCTTTGTACCCTCACCTATAAAATGGTTATAAACCACATATCTGGTTGGATTCATGTGAGGATTAGAGGGAACAAATGTAAAGGTCCAGCACTTATTGTAGGAATTCAATAAATGATAATTGTTAATTAACACTGTTGGGGTTAAAAGCCTGAGCAAGAATCTAAAACTAATACAGTTTTATTAATATAAAACTAATACAGGACATATGGAGTATGTTCCTACTCTCTCAAAATTATGCTTGGGGATAAAAGTTTAATGGTCAAAAACTATTCTATTAATGAATTTTGGAAAGCAGAGATAATCATGGGCAGGAAAGAAGTCAAATACCCTGACCTCTCTTCCTACGAGGCAACCTCGTAAGGCTCTCTATGGTACTATGGATACAAAGGGCTGTGCAGTAACTATCAGTTATAATGGAGGTTATAACTAGGAAGCCAGTTTCTGAGAGCTACCCAATAATTTTCCACCTGTAGTAGGAAATCAGAAGACTTTTTTCCCTATCTTCTGTATATAGAAAAATATTTCTCACTCCTTCTCAAATATTTTAAAAGAACATTAAATTGGACCATTTTTAAATATTTGCCATGAGAGTCATGTGTGATGTTACCGAGTGTCTTGAAGTAACTTTAAACATCAAAGTCTCAAGAAAGTATACAGTCCTCCTCATGGGTGGGGGCTGGAGCCTCGACTAGAGTTTTTGTCAGGGTTGAAACCAAGGGCTCAAACAGAGCTCAATCAAGTATGTTTGCCAGGGCTGGGGCCTCGACCAGCATGTTCACCACGGCTAGAATATGACCAGGGATCTTACCAGGGACTCAATCTGCATGTTTATAACAGGTTCTAATTAGGGTATCACCTGGCTTGTTTGCCAGTTTGTTGGCACTAGGGACATGACCACGGACTCACCTAGCATACTGGCTGGGCCAGGGGCTCTCCCTGTGTGTTCGGCAGTGCTGGGACTAAGGAGATGGCCCACATAGTTGGGAGGTTAGTTACATATAAAAATATTGAGTAAACAAGTAAATGCATTGAGGCTAAATGAGAAGCCAGGTTTCTTACTGCTGGAAAATGGAGCCACAAATACAAACAGAGAAAAAACAAATAAACCCTGTGATGTTGGAGTGGAATTGGAGATACCTATAAGAAGATGGATAGATAGATTGGGGTAGGGCAAGAGGGGGATTACTTCTATAATATTCTCACCAAAGTCTAAGTCTAAATCTAATCATGAGGAAACACGATAAACCCAAAGTGAGGGATTCTATAGAGCAAGTGGCTGTACTAATGAAAAACAGGAAGGTCATAAAAGATAAGACTAAGGAACTGTTCCAGATTGAAAGAGACTGAAGAGACCTGATAACTAAATGCAATGATGATAACATTGATGATAATACTGTGGGTATATAGGAGAATATCATTGTTTTTAGGAAATACACACTGAAGAATAAGGGGTCTCATGTCTGCAATTTAATCTCAAAATGGTTCAGAAAAAAAGATGTCTATGTGTGTGCGTGTGGAGAGAGAGAATAAGGCAAACATGGCAAAATGTGAACTGCAGAAGCTTGTGAAGGGAATATGGAAGTTCTTTGTAGTACTGTAACTTTGCTGGCACTTTGAAATTACATCCACAAAATTTAAAAGCATGCAAACTAAGGTCAAGTCAAGATTCAGACTTCAACTATAATATTATGTAAGTATTATTTTTACATTCAGTATTTGTGGCCTAGTTTAAAATAATTTATAATAATTAATTATATCTAAAGAGAACAAATCTATCCAAAGTCTATCCAAGTTTTAATGTTTCAGTATCCACCTAAATTTTTTTATAGCACAGTAAAAGAAAAAGTGTATTTTACAACTAGTCTCAGATTCATTTCTCAAGAAGCAATTTCACGTTTTCAAAGGTACAAAGGTACTATGTGATTCTTCTATGTCAGTCCATTACATTTAGCCAGCAACATGAGACAGAATTGAAGAGCTTTTTCATTTCACTCAACTCACCATGTGTAGGTGGAGAGATTTAGCAGGGTCTAGCATGCTAGAATCAAGTAACATCAACAATTTCCTCCGAATATCAGCTGCTCTAAATGACACAGTATTGGTCTGAGCACTAGTTACACACATACACAAGAACTTGAGCATGTCTAAAAAAAGTAGATCTTGCTTTGACAGATGTTCTTCAGCTAAAGGATTTATGGCACCTACAAATAAAAAGGACTTATTAAGACTAAGAGAGGGGCAAAACAACCAGATACATTGAACATTAACTCAAATATCCTCCCCTCTACCAAAAAAAAAAGAGATAAAAGTATATAGAAAGTAAAATTATGGTGAAATTGATTACACACTAAAAGATTCAAAATTCTTCATAAAAGGTTACACAAGGATTCTGTCATCAGAAAATAATCTATGGAAAAATCTATATAGACATTCACTGTAGTACTACTAATTATAGGGAAATAGAAAGAAATCTAAGTTTATGACAATAAAAAATAGTCAAGTAGATTATAGTATATATGTTAACTGGAACACTACAAAGCCATTAAAAGGTAGGATTTCTAATGCAAGTAGCTACATGAAAAAAACTTACAAATAATGTTAAAACAGACAAGGTATAAAAAGTCATCTGAATGTTGATGCTGATTACAATTCTGAAAGGGTCTATAGGGAAATAACAGAAAAAGGTTAAAAGTGATGGGATTATGGGTGCTTTTTCACTCTCCTGCTTTCTATTTTCAAAATAATCTAACATATGGTTCTACTTCTTTAGTAATTATTTTAATTCCTCCCATGAAGAATAAAACAGGAAACTAATAAATTCAATTAAAAATCAGAGAAATCTATAGTGTACACAGGGGAACAATCCTAACAGACTACACTGAGGGAAAATGAAATGGGCATAAAATTGGTATCTATGAGGCCATTTGTAATACCAAGTCAACATGAAGAGATAAAAGAAATCCTAATCAGTAAATACGTATTTACCGACAGTACTTTGGTTCTCTCCAGATTCATTTGCATCACCAACACTAACAGTAGGGCAATCATCAAATAGATTCATGGAGGACTGATCCTCCGTCTCCATCAGATTTTTATCAGTATCATCTTGCATTGATTCTACTTCTCCATAGTCAAATGGCTTTTTGGTAAAAGATGCCTTCAAAGAAGAGAGAGAAAGATGTTCAAGTTGGCTTCTTTCAGAAGCATGTTGTAATTAAAATTCACCTAATCAAACAATTCAAGATTTGTATGCCTGAACACTGCAGTATTATTTCTATTAAATGTCTAACAATAGGAAAATGGATAAACTTTAATATGCCTATGCAACAGAATAATATGCAAATTTTCAAAATAATTTCTTACATTAAGAAGCTTTACAACACCCCAAATTGATGAGGGTGTAGGGAAAAGTATAAATTGGCACAACTGTTTTGGAGGAAAGTGACAATATTCACCAAAAAATAAAATTCATATTCCTTCTGAAGAAGCAATTCCATTGCTAGAATTTATTCTACATCCTTCATAGGCAGAAATAAAAGTAGACACAAGTATGAGAATCATTACCACAGAACTCTTTCTAATGAAAAAAACTAGAAACCACTTAAAATGTTAATTAAGATCAGATGGGCTAAAAATACATATATATACTATTCCTATATAATGAGATACTATGCTACTGCCAAAAAAAGTAAAGAAGAGCAGTAAGAAGCAACATGGAAAAATGACCAAGATTTATTATTAAGTGAAAATAATCAAGTTACAGATTATTTTCTCATTCAATACACATTTGAGTGTCTACCACATGTGCTAGGCTCTGTTCCAGACAAGAGTATTTGTAGCATAAGCCCACTTGCATGGAAAAAAAATACCACGATAAGAATATGTTGTCTGGCAAGGTTTTTGTTTTTATTTTTAAGGATAGAAAATTATTTTGAATTCTGGTACAGTGTTACACAGAAAGAGGTATGCACGTGGATGATTAGTTCCCTATCACTGTCTATTATTATTTATTGAAAAACTAAAAGCCAAGCACTATGCAAGGGACTGATATTAAGAAGCAATCAAATATATTCTCCCCTAAAACCAAATAACTTTAATTTCCACATTTAAAATATATAAGATGCCATGTATTGTGAGATGTATTTAAAAGATTTCAGTGAAAAAAAAATCATCTTAGAATCAATGAAATACAGTAGTAAAATAGGCAGCATACTTACTAAACTTCTACAAATATCAGCAATATCATTCATTAGCTTTGATGTTAACAATCGTAGGAAAAAGCCAGATGCAATCTTATTTGGACTGTGCTATTATTAAGACAAACAAAAAACCAAGCAAACAAAGAAATAAAAACAATTATTCTTGGTAGATACTTTCTCTATCATGAATGAAGTGTACATTTTCTTTTACACTGTCATAAGAAGCATAGATAAAAAGTTTACTATTTATTATTATTATTATTCATTAAAAAGTTTACTAAGAAGCATAGATAGAAAGTTTACTATTAGGGCCAAGATATAAATTGCTTCAAAAACACTAACCTATTCTCTTAGATTAATAATAACTATAGCACATATCTTTCACTATGCATAAACATTAAAGTAAAATACCAGCCATTGACCCTAAACATAAGCAAGCAATAATTGTAAGTTAGAGTTTATTTTTCCACTTCTCTCCTTTCCCACTTACAGCAGAACACACACTTCAAAACCAAAAACATACGCTGATAATCTTGATATATGGCCATGTACTTAATATTAGGTTTCAAAAATGTTTTTTCCAATTACTATCAACACTCTGGCCTGGCTCAACTACCCCTCAGGCCTGCCTCCAAATCAAAACAAAGATTACACACAGTAGCACTCTTTCTACCAAATAATATACAAGACTACCTGGGCAAAAGAGAGCATAATGTAGGTGCTGGAGTTGTTTATCTTTGTAGTGCTCACTAGTCCTGGTATAGTGATATGCATATCACATGGCTAGGAGTCAAAAAATTTTTATTAAATGAAGGAAAATAAGCTGGCAATAAAAGTCACCTATGTAGTTGTACATAAAAGTGGTAAAATAATCTCAGAAACCCTCCTGAAATGGTGAAATTAGTTTCATGAGCAACTCAAGATTACCTATTGCTTTATTCCTCTAGATAGTACCTTTACTTACAATTTTAAATCAGTGTATAAACTTATAAATGGACCAAAAAAACAATAACAACACCAACCAGTTATCAACCTCCTGGATAAGCTACACTGCCAAGTAAGAAGAACATCTTACCTTGGTACAGTTACACAAGCAACTTGTACATAGATGCATCATATTTCTCAGTGAAACAATTCTAGATTCTTCATTTGTCTTATTTGTAAACAGAGTGATACTTTCTCCTGCACACTGCATTAGAGACTATTAAGAATAAAAGAAGGAAAAATCCAAATTCTAGTTAAAATTATAGTTCAATGATTGCTTTTTAAAGTTTTACTTAAGAGGTAAAATTAGGGGGCAAGTCCTGGGGCCAAGTGGTTAAGTTCGTGTGCTCCACTTCAGGCGGCCCAGGGTTTTGCCAGTTTGAACCCTGGGCGCGGGCATGGCACTCCTCATCAAGCCATGTGGAGGCGGCATCCCACATGCCACAACTAGAGGGACCCACAACTAAAAATACATAACTATGTATCGGGGGGGGGGCTTTGGGGAGAAAAAGGAAAAATTTTTTTTAAAAATCTTAAAAGAAAAAATTAAATTAAATTAAAAAAAGAAGTAAAATTAAGTGTTTTTAGAAATTTTACTTGGTTATATAGTATAATTAAAAATTATGAACAATTTTAAATGACACATCTTACATCCTGTTCTCCTTAAAAATCACACCACTCACAGAATAGCACCCAGAAATGAAAATAAGTTTCACTCTTAGAGCCTACTTGATTGACACTCAGTCAAGGATTCTTTAGGATAACTGATCACAGAAAAAACTTAAAAGTACAAATAAAAATCAGTATTTTTGTTAATGAGACTAAATTTTAATGTAATATACTTCAATTACTATATTTATAGTTGGCTTAAAATAATTTTGAATCTTAAGGAAGGACAGATAGTATCATTTCCTCTCAAACTGCATAAAAAAGCAAGAGAAAGAGTTAACCTACATAAAAGTTATGTTTTTCCAAACAAATATACCAATTTTTCCAGGAATAAATTTCATTCAAATTTACCCAAACCTTTATTAGTATACATTCTCCTACCTTGGCTTTCTGGAATAATTCTGATTTATATGCTTCCTCTTCAGCTATTACACCCACATAACGATAGCAGCCAAGAACACCCACCAAAAGACTTGAACACCGGACAAGCGTTTCTGAATTTGTAGTCTTAAAGTAAAACACAAATAAAAATACATATTTTTTCATAAATAATTTTGACTACGATTATCTTTTGTAAGTACAAATTTGATGTTCAGATTAAGAAACAAAAGTTTAGTTAATTAATAGTGGCGTAATTCTGATTATCTCTAAAAACATCTAAGAGAGCCCTGCAGAGTTGTGATAACTAGGATTCTCAGGAAAAATAGCAAAAGTATCTCTTAACGGCCAAGCAAGGTATCTCCTCCTAAAATGGCACAGTGTACTGCTCACACAGGCCCTCAAATATTTGAGGTAGAGAGGAAAGAAAAGATAGGCAAATAAATGTCTCTAACTCTTAGAACATGAGTAGAAATTAGATTCATATAAAGAGACATTAAAATGACATTTTGAGCTTCTGAAGAACAAGAATCTTGAATTATTCAGCTTTTTAGACTGCACAGACTAGCACAAAGTATTTTTGCAGCAAATAAATACCACTTAGCCAGTTTTATAGAATTACGTAAGAATTTTTAACGGTTACAAAGAAAAATAAGATTTTCAGGTTTTTCGCTCCTATGTTGCAGGAAATAGTACTTTAGGAGAAAACATGGAAGACCATGTTAATTTGTAATGAAAGTGGTCACAATTGTGATCTAGAAGAATATCAGTAATTGAGGAAAAGACAGATGAACAGATACACTGTCCCTTCTGTGACTCTTCAAGTCATCATCCCTGGCTACTGAATTCACTCCTTTGAGTAGCTTATAGGTTTTATTTTATTCAACAAATATTTTATCATTTACCATATAGCAAGGCATCGTGGAAGATACAAAGATTAATAAAAATATACGTGCCCTTTAAGGAACTTACAGCATAAAGGAGCATTTGTATATAAAAAATATATACAAATATCTATGGTACAAAGAAGATGCTAAGTGTCATTTTAAAATAGAAATACTAAATACTATGAAAATTAAAAGTTGAATTCTTATGGCTGAGATTACCTAAGAAAGGCTTTATCAAGGTTTTTAACATAGGGATGATTTAAACACAGAGAAATAGATAGAAAAACATTTTACATAGAAAGAAATGGGAGTTTCGGCAAGAGAATAGCACACACAAAGAGAATTTGTGATTTTTAAGAGGACAAAAGAAATGACTTATGAGAAATTACTAGATGATCTCTAAAATATGGGTGACTGCTAGTTCATGTATTACACTTATTAATCACTCCTCCCTCTTCAAGTGTCCCCAAAATCTATTAGATCAGTTTAAATTATGTTCTTTTCTATTATTGTAACATCTCCCTCCTCTGTATTGAGAGGTTCTTTTTCATCATATAATCCCTATGCTCAAAACCATTACTATTTCCCACTAACCTACCCAAAGAATTATACTTCTTTAATGTCTACAGAATTCCTGGTACAAAGGAAACACACGAAATATTCTTTAGTTTCCCTTTTTCATGTTACATTCTCCCTATTTGTAGCCATGTTTGGTCACTTTGCTTTTAAAATCAAACCTCTCACCATCCTAAGTGTCTTTCCTGCCTCTGTTTCTCCTTCCTAACAGTCCACCAAAGTTGAATCAAATATAGGCTTCAGTTCTTTTTTAAAATCTCACCTCAGATGAGTAGTTATTTAGAAGTTGTTCTGATAATCCCAAAAGACAGCGATTCAGTGATTCCTTGAGGTTTTGGTGGACAGAAAAGCCTATACTGGGTTGGTGCTTTTCTGTAGCATGTTCTTTCCCAATGGTTAAAAAATCCATCTTGTCAAAAGTTGTCTGAAGAAATAGGTCTTCAACTTCTGAGAATGAAGGCTCATCTTGATCTTTTTGGTGTTTTTCACTTCAAGAAAGTAAGATCTTAAATTATAACCAAATGACCAAATACTTTAGCTCCATATAGCAGCAATACATTACAAACGAAAACATTAATTTAGTGTCTATACTATTCAAAGACTGCTTTATAGCATTAATGGATTACTCTTTTAAATGTTGCTTTTTTCTGGACTTTGATACCTACTTGTATCAAATTTCATTATTCAGCAGCAAATTTTAGTAACAGATGGACAAAAGAAATACAACTTATAATCTCAAAGGCAAATTCAGAAACTATCAAAGAGAAAATATGAATAACACTGGATATAAACACTAAGAATAACATTATCTGAAAACATTTCTCTTTTTTCATCTTTGATTTCTCCAAAATGTAGAATTTTTTTCATCTTATGCCCTCTTGAGGGATATTAGGAATCTTCACGCTAATCAGTCATTTTCAGTCAGTGATAAACATAAGCTTCTTGAGTCAATCAACAAAAATGAAGTCTTTACATTTATTTTTGTTTTCCCTATCCTTGTTTGTTTTAAAGCAAACAAATAGATTTTACTTGACATGCAAAAATAAGTCACATCTTTAAAGAACTCACTTTACACAATTTTTATGTTCTTTTTTTTTTTTGAGGAAGATTAGCCCTGAGCTAATTGCTGCCAATCCTCTTCTTTTCCCTGAGGAAGACTGGCCCTGAGCTAACATCCATGCCCATCTTCCTCTACTTTGTATGTGGAACGCCTACCACAGCATGGCATGCCAAGCAGTGCCATGTCTGCTCCCAGGATCCGAACCGGCGAACCCTGGGCCACTGAAGCAGAACGTGGGCACTTAACCGCTGCACCACCGGGCCAGCCCAATTTTTATGTTCTTAATTTCCTATCATAACCATTCTATTTCTTCCATTGGCAAATGTCACATTATACTACACAGCATTAAAAAACAGCAAAATAGATCTAAAATTATAGAACACAGATTACAATCATTGAATTAAAAGAAACTTTTCCCTGGCTAATAGTTGTGATTTTTTTAAGTTGATCAACTTAGTTCAAAAGTTTTAAGATGTAGCTACTACTCTGCTAAAATTATCTTTGTAATTAAAGCTATATCTTAAAATAACACATAACTCTATTAGATAACATACCATTCTGGCACACTTTGGAAAAAACTCATTGCAGCTTGACAGTTTTTCATAGTGAGACTCACAAGAATCTTCTCCAGCGCAAGATGAGGAAAATTACTATAAAGGAAAATAAAAATCTTCACTTGGAAGATCAAAAGTCATTTAAAGCATTCTTTAAATTTAAACATCCATGTTTGGCTATAAATCTTGACCTCTAAAATTTGGATCCAAAATTAAAACTGCTTTCATCTGTACTGAATTTCTTAACATCTAAAAGGAGTATTTAAGGAGCATACATTTTATGTTACTATCGTTTTCAACACTTCCTAGAAGCAGAATCATGTTCAGTTTTTAAAGATCATTTCTGAAACCAAAAAAAGGTTACAAAATTAAAGCAAATGCACTAGCATCCAGAAGTCTGTCCTCCAGGCACTCACTTCCAACTACCGACTATGGAAAGGCAATGGTTAAGTGGGAAAGCTGCTCCCCACCCTAGTGCTTAAGTCCCATTTTGTCTTTCTCTCATTTTCTTCCCTCCACTAATTTAACATATTCCATCTAGAAGATACTCTTATTATGATTCCAGAATACTCTTGAGTCAGATATATGTTCAGATGGACCTATTTATAAAATATCACAAAGGAACACATAAATGCTCAAAGAATTATACTCATACTCCTTGTGCATATCCCTCTTATTCTCACTGTCTAGACAGACAGGTGAAAATGAAGTAAAAAGACCTAGACTGAGGTGCAGGCACAAAGACACAGAACACTGTAAAAACAAAGGGACCGTTTAATATTTAGGGCTAGTTCTGGAAAATCCTGCATTATCAGTGTAAAATAAAGCCATTTAGTATCAAATAATGGAGGGTACCTTACAAAACAAAACCAAACCAAAAACAGTAGAATGCTAATGAACTCAAATTACCTGTGAAGAATTGGAGGCAGCTCTGTACTGTCTTCAAAGTCATCCTCTAACTGATAGAATAAGAGCCATTTCATTATCAATTCTTTTAAAGAAGAACTTCTATTTACTTCACATATATTCTGTTCCATTCCTGTTTTTACTGTTTCTGGAACTACACAAATGGTCAAGGCCAAAGTCAAACAGCATACTGCAGGACTATAACAAAACAAAGGACAATGTTGTTAAAAGCAAGCTCTTTGATGGACAGAGATCTTGTCTATCTTATTTACTGCTGTGCCACCAATGCTTACCACAGTGCGTGGCACATGGCAGACGTACAGAAAACTTCTGGTGATGAAATGAACACAAAAACTGTAAAAAGTCTGATTACATTTGAGAAGATTCTTAAGAGCTCTTAATCACAAGAGTACATGGTACTACTAAAAAAAATAAGGTTTATGAATATTGAGCAAACTAATTAATTGTCAATTACAGATAAAAGAAATTTACACTTAATTCTTTAATATTGGGCTTAGTAATCTCTCAACGTTTGAAACTAAATTTACATTTATTTATTTAAGACTTCCTAGACAAACAACAAAAGCATCTGAAATAGAATTTAATATATCTTCAACTGAAGTTACAAACTATAAAAATCAGGAAAAATAATATATATACACATATTGCAAAATCCAATACAGTGCATAATCAACTTACAATGAAGGTTTGCAGGCTGACCCAGTAAATAACTTCCAGAATTCTCTATCAACCTCAATTAAACTGCCTTGAATTATGGCTCCAAGTAAACCAAAGTTTTCAGCTTGTATTTGTTCAGAACTTATACCACGAAAGGTAATACACCAAATTTTATTCCAGAGTTTCAATAAATCTGACTTTTGTGAGCTTTCTAGGTTTGATTTCTTGCCTTGACATAACGCAACTTCCATAAGGCATCGTAACACATATGGTGTGCGCTCCCCACGTCGCTGTTGAGGCAGAAGCTGGCATAGTATCATCAGTAATGGTGACAGCTCACAATTAGGTAAACTTGCAGGATATTTTGATATTAACTGGGTTGCAATCTGTAACCTAAAAGAAAAAAAGTGTAATTAATTTGAAAACTATTCAATTCTATCAACAAACTAAAAGGAAATAAATACATAGACATGGTACTCAGAATATTCTAACTGAAGTATCATCATCATCATTTTCCATACTACTCTCAAAATAAACTTGCTATTAATATTTATTAGACCTTACCTCCTAAAGTGGCAGACTGATTCACAACTTTTTGGCTAGCTGGGTAAGCTATCATATTTACCTGCTATCAAAACTTTGAAGAATAAGTTACAAATACTCTACTTCTGAGTTACTGCATCCATTCCCGCTCTTCAGCCACCAGTAACATTCCTTTAAAACAGGAAAACAAACCAAAAAAAGGCCCCAAAAACTGTTTTTCCCTGTCATTAATTCAATGAATTCAATAAATATTTGTGTGAGTTCCTAGAACGTGTGCTACTCAAGAAAAGGAACTTAATCTTATTCATCTCTTTATTCCTAATGCTTAGCACACAACAGGTGTTCAATAGCAAATAACTCTTGACTATAAGGACAAATCAGAGCATCTGAAATAGGCACCCTCAACTATATAAAATAAACATGAGCTTAAGCAATAGGTATCTAAATCAACACATTTTCCCCCCAACTCACTTACATTTAAACATTACAACGACATGCTAAAACTCAAAAGAGCACTGATCAGAAAAGTTTGACTGTAATCTAGAAATTTCTAACTGTCCTTAGGCAAGCTGCTTAACCTTTCTCAGTTTCAATTTTCTTTTTATTAAAGCAAACAGGCTGAACTGGGTGAATTCTAAAGATTCCTACCAGATCTAATATTTTGTGATTCCACAGAATTCCACAATTTATTTATTTAAATAATCATGAATGCTGTATGATACTAAAGAACATAGCAAATAAGAAAAAATCCCTTTTATTATGGCATAAGGTCTAAATTATTGTGATTTTCGCATTTTATCTTTAATTTCTTCCTAATCTATTTCTTTTAGAAAGTGCTATGCATGTTCAAATCTCTTTCTGTTGAGATGTACAACTCAGTGAATTCCATTAGGCACACAATACTGATTGCCTACCAGGCAGCCATTCTCCCCTCTTTCTTGCTATGGAATATGCTTAGCAAAGGTGGCCCTGTCCCCAGCCCCAGCAGATGAGCCATGGTGGTTGATCTCAACATGTCCTGGCAATCACCGATTTGGGAGTGGACAAATGACCTAGTTCTGGCCAGGCCAATGAGATCACGGATCCTACTGAAGGTCTTGTGAGAAAAACTAAATGAGACTAAAATGCCACTAAAAGAGAAAAAAGTAACATTTTACCAAGGCACAAGATCAAAATCATTCTGTGACTTCTGAAGATGATCGTTTATTACTTCCCAGCCTAATTCTATTTTCCTCTTTTTGCAAGATACACTGGAATCATTACATTCTCTTTGTGTGGTGGCATAAGACTGAGAAATCTCCAAAGATTTGGTATCTTCACTGAAAACCTGTAAAATTAAAAAAGGAAAATCTTTTTTTTTTTACATTGCTATTGTTTTCTAATAGTTCGTTAGGTAAAAAATGTTCTTCCTCAAATGAAGATACAGGGAAGTCATAAAGCAAGAGTAATAAATTATAGAAATATATGTAAATATGATAATATAGTAATAAACATACATTTTGTATGACTATAATGGCTCTCTAGAAAGTAGATATTACCAAGTAGGGCATCAGTTGTATTTCCTTAGAACATTACCAAAAGCACCAATAAATATAAAAGTAAAGCAAAACCTTCTATTTTCAAAGGGATTAAATCATAAATTTAGCATTAAGAAAGTAAATAAAATTACCCAAGACGTTAACCAAATCTCTTGGAAAAAAGTTTTACCTAAGAAACATTAAGCCATCAACTGATGAATGGATAAACAAAATCTAATATATCCATACAATTGAATATCATTCAGCAAAAAAAAAGGAATGAAATACTGATTCATGGTACAACATGGACGAACCTTGAAAACATTATGCTAAGTGAAAGAAGCCAGACACAAAAGACCACATATTGTATGATTCCATTTACATGAAATGTCCAAAATAGGCAAATCTAGGGAGACAGAAAGTAGATTAATGGTTGACTACTGTGTACTAGAAGAAGCAGGGAATTGAGACTGACTGCTAATACGTACGAAGTTTGTTTTTGGGGTGATGAAAATGTTCTGGAATTAGATAGTGGTGATGGTAACACAACATAGTGAAAATACTGAAACCACTGAATTTGTACACTTTAAAACAGAGACTTTTTATCCTATGTTATTTCTGACTCAGGAGACAAAACAGCATTAAGGTTAGGGCAATCTTAATTCCTACAGACAATCTTTTAAAAATGGAAAAAGTTCAGGGGCCAGCCCGGTGGCACAGCGGTTAAGTTCACACGTTGCGCTTCTCGGCAGCCTGGGGTTCGCCAGTTCAGATCCTGGGTGCAAGCATTGCACCGCTTGGCACACCATGCTGTGGAAGGCATCTCACACATAAAACAGAGTAAGATGAGCACTGATGTTAGCTCAGGGCCAGGCTTCCTCAGCAAAAAAGAGGAGGACTGGCAGTAGTTAGCTCAGGCCTAATTTTCCTCAAAAAAAAAAAAAGAATGGAAAAGTTCATTGTTAGTTTTCACTAAGTTTATATGTGCAAAAGAGTTATCTTTTAAGTCAGAAAGGCAATTCCAAATATTTATGGTGTTTTGAAAGGAAAAGTTACTGATACAGAGTAAGTTTACAGGCTTTTAATCAGAAAACACATTTAAAAAGCCCAGTAAAAGGAAAATTAACTGGAAATTTCAAAATGTGACAAGACCTACCATACCTGGTGACAAATATCTGCCATCAATTCAATCAGGTTTTCCTTGACAGCAATATTACGAGATCCTGAAGAATATTTCCCTCTGCTTCCTATATGACTTATCTCATTAACTAGCAGATCATATAAGTTGTATAAGATACTTTTCCATTTCCTTGATTCATAAGCACCTGTAATTCAAAAAATTAAAATATAATTTATATATACACTTCATTTTCACTGCCAACTCCCACAAAACTATTCAGCTTTAAGGCAGAAACAACATTAGAAGACATTTGATCCAACCTTCTATTCAGTACTAATGCCTCCCCTGACAATATCATAAACAAGCTCTGCTTCGTAACGGTGTCCATTTCACACAAAGATAACTGTATTTGTTCTAAAATTCTTCCATATTCTGATCTTTCTCTAATCAACTCAAAATCTCAATCAAACTTCCCCCAATTACTTTTCTCCTCTGAAACAAATACAATTAATATGTTCCCTCTTTTATATAAGGACCAAGTTCTCTGTATGTCTTTGTTTAAGAGAAAAACATTACCAGGTCCTTCAACAAGTGTACAAATGACATATTATCCAGACTTCTCATCATCTTGGTCTTCTTTCCCTAGACACATTCCAGTCAATTTATGTCCCTCTTTAAATGCTGACTCTACAAAATCTGGTGAACATAATACACCAACTGTAATCTGACCAGTATGGAAAACAATGGGCTATTACTCCCCACAAAGAACCATAAAATCTATTAATGTAGCCTAAAACTACACCATGTTTCTGGCAGCCTCACCATCCCGCCAATTTTCAATTCATCCTGAATACGCAGTAACTTAACCCTAAACATGTCATTCCATCCCCTAATATGCCTGATTTTCATCCTGGAGAGAGCTATGTGAAAGATGAAAACCTAAGAAAAGCTACCACTCTTTGACTTACAGTGGTTTCATGGGTTACAAATACATCTAATTATACACACTAGAAGAGCCCACGAAACACACACAACAACTTTTGTTAAAAGTGGCTACAACAGTTTTCCTCCATTTTACCAGCTATTACTCAATGCAGCATGATTTCCTAATGAGATCATTAAACCGGCCATAATGAATTGGTCCAAGGGCTAGCACAAGCCCAAAGGCAAATGCAGCCTGACCATCAGGGAACTCATTCAGTTCCAGTCCCACCCAATAAAGTTCCTATCTACTGAATGGAGCTACACCATCCAAGCAATACTCTCTCACGGAAAGGCAAATGTAAAGGCATCAAGGGAGGATAAGTCATTCATTTCTGGCTTTCCCAGCAAACAGGGGCCTGGAGTACTATGAGGTTTACGGTAATATGTATGTAACTTCATTGGAAAGTGACTAATCTGACTGGCTGTTTTCAGTCCACATTTATCTATTTTATTTTCTAATAAAAGCAATGTGTGGATAAACAAGGTCCTGCCTTCTCTGAATTCTTTTATTCTTACGGTCTGTGTCACACCTCTTAGCACCTAATTATTGTAGCATAATCAGATCCTGGAGGGAACAGTGTCTCATATTTTTAATACTCCTCAGAATACCTAGTATTGTACTAAACAATGATAAGGTATGCTATGATTTGCAACCACAGCTTCAAATTCCAAAAAGATGTGTAAAAAATATCCTCATGACTAATACCATTACCAAGCACAGCAATCCAGAGAAAGGTCATAACTTCCTACAAAATACAGATTCCATACTTAAGTCTCTATGTTTCAATGAAGAAGCAAATTCAAAACAGCAAAAACTTTCTTTATACCTTTTTCTTGGGTTTTTGCTCCCTTTGGATGATGGATATAAATTTGCAGTTGAAATAATTCAATCATTACTTCTTTTAAGGAATCATTAGGTCTATGTTGAGTCCAAACATAAAGCAAGGTAGGAAGAATTTCATCTCCTAATTCACACACTTGAATTCGAAAGTTAACAGCCAAAGTCTTGAGGAAGAGAATAAATGCTGCTAAGATATGACTTAGACCTGCAGAACTCTTTTCTTGTCTGTGACAGAAAACAAACACAATTAACTTGGTATAACAGGGGAACATGCACAACCTGAAGACAGTTATGAAGTTGCATGCTGAAAGAAAAAAAATCTAATTTTCAAATAATAATAGCCTTAGTTTCAGGAAAAAAAGAAAATCACAGCAGTAATACATAGCAACAAAAAAACCAGTTCTTATTTGGTGCTAAGAGATCACTACCGTTAGCTCTCCCTGCTGCTGAAACATGGTCTAAAATTATTACAAAACTGATTTGTAATACCTACCACTTATGAAATGTTTCACATTATAAATTGGGTAAGGCCACACAAATGTAAGGTATTGATATTTCTAAAATATATTCCTATTTTAGTTTATTCTTAGTACATTATATCTAGCCCCAAAATGGGGAAAATGAAATGACTTAGAGGCCATTTAGCTTTTCCTTTCATTAGAAAAGTTAAGACAGATTTCCGCTTAAGAACATCATTTCATGTCCTGCATATTGGATATTCAGGAAGAGCTGGACCTGACTAACACTTCAGGAATCCACTACTTTTACTATAATGGGCCCACACTTTTTAGAAAATTGATAGTATTTTTAGTTTACTGAATCTAAAACATAGTGTTACAAGAAGACCAAATGGCTTTTTGATACAAAACAAAACAAAAAGAGATTAGATTACCTTGCATGCTGAATAGCCTTGGAAAAATATTCCAAAAATTTAGAATTTAATCCATCAGTTTGCGAACAGCATCCTTTAGTCACAGCTTGAATTATTCTAGCCACTAAAACCCTATTAATGTCTTGTGAAGGTTTAAGATACAGCCTGAAGTACACAGAGAGCAATTCTTAAAAAAACAAACAAAAAACATATTAGTTATGTTTTTTAAAAGAAAACTATCAAAGTATTTAATTTAAACGTCACAATTCAATTTAAATTTCAATAATCCCACATAGACAAAAAGATTAAAAATTATAGTAATTTATATTTAATATAGTAAAAGTATTCCATCAATATTATTTTTACTTTACATAAACTGCCTTCAAGACAGGAACAATTACAGGCAGCAGAGTATGTAAACACCGGTTTAAGAGCCAGATCTCAGATAAACTACTTAACTTCTCTAATCCTACCAATTCCCTCATCTAAGCCTAACAAAGCACTTGATACAGTGCACACTCCACAGTTTTTGTTTTGTTTTAACACTGTTTGATTAATAATGTGTGTAGAATGTGTCAAGAACTGGGAAGAGTCTGAGATTTTACTCTACTCATAACCTAACAAATTAGAATACCAGTTTCATGAATGCTGGCAGAAAATGTGAGATTCCTGATCAGAGAAAAACGACAGTTTTTTTTCTCACAGCAATGACACTAGCCAGAGTATCTTCACTTTTGCATGCATTCTTCAGTCTCAAAGGCAACATAAAGAGGGACAGGTGGCACATGGGCAAACACTGAGCTATATGACATGAGAGAAATCCTAAGCTTTTTATAATAAGTGGGCTGTAAGCCAACCTGTCCTCTGCCCTGGAGGAAATCATCATCTCTATCCTCCAAGGCTCACTATACAAACATACATAAAAAAATAGTCTGGAAAAAAGCAGTCAGTGTCTCTCTCGTAAGACGTACAGAAACGTGAGATGCATTGAGAATCATCTCCCAACACAATGAAAAGTAAAGTTGTATATGCAAGATTTTCTTTCCACAGGGAGATAATTAGAAAGTCCTTAGTAAAGTGAGTAGGAATAACACCTATGGGCATCTTCCTTTCCAACTGCATAGGTCACATGATTCTGCAGAAACAGTTTAAAATCAGAGATATTAAATACAAAAGAACAGGGACAATATAAATACAATATAAATACAAACAATAAGTAAAATCACTTTTCAAATGATTCCTATCATATCTGACACTTTATAGAACTCTACACTAGTGCTTCCCAAAGTTTATTCACTACATATAACACCTAAATAATGGTGAAATGTGAGTTAATACACATAAATTTGGAGATAAGAAAACAGGAAGCCAGGGCCTGCCTGGTGGCCAAGAGGTTGGGTTCGTGCGCTCTGCTTCGGGGGCCTGGGGCTGGGTGGGATCCTGGGCACCGCTCATCAGGCCACACTGAGGCAGAGTCTCACACAGCACAACCAGAGGGACGTACAACTAGAATATACAACTATGTACTGGGGGGTTTTGGGGAGAAGAAGGGGGAAAAAAAAGAAAATAGGAAGGCTTATGTTTGTCATTTCCCTCTTACTACTTGGTAGGAGGAGAGGTGAAAAAGAAAAGCCGGCAATGCAACGATCAAAGCTCAAGCTTCAGGGCTTTTACGTCAGTTGGAGGAAACGATCGCAATTCTCACAGAATCACACATATGCTTCCCTAGTGAGAAGTAAAAAAGCTCATATGAGACATTCAACAAAAGTCTCAAAAGAGTAGAGTCCAACTTCTTCAAAAAAGGCTGCAGTGCATGCCTGTAGATGAATTCACTTCCTCCATGAATTCAACAACAAAAGCTGAATAGAGCAGATGGTAAAACAACATGATATTAAAAAGGAGTTTCTTTTTAATATCACGGAGCTAATGAAATAAAACCTCAAATAACATCATTGAATGTAGATTCCTTGAGACTTTATACATAGATAATCACACCATCTGCAAATAGCAACAGTTTTATTTCTTCCTTTATAACCTGTCTGCCTTTTATTTTCTTTTCTTGTCCAACAGCCCTGGCTAGAAGCCCCAGTACAAAATTGAATAGGAGTGGTAAGAGGAGACACCTTGTTCCCAAATTCTTTCTGAAGTGTTTTAAATTATGGATTCAATTTAACAGTCATTGAACTATTCAGATTATCTATTTCATATTGGGTGAGTTTTTATCGTTTTTTTCCTTCTTCTTCTTCTCCCCAAAGCCCCCCAGTACATAGTTGTATATTCTAGTTGTAGATCCTTCTGGTTCTGCTATTTGGGACGCTGCCTCAGCATGGCCTGATGAGTGGCGCCATGTCCACATCCAGGATCCAAACTGGCAAAACCCTGGGCTGCCGAAGCGGAGCGCACGAACTTAACCACTTGGCCACAGGACCAGTCCCTTGGGTGAGTTTTGATAGTGTGGTTTTTAAGGAATTGGTCCACTTAAATTCAGTAGTCAAATTTATGTGCATAGAGTTGTTCACAGTATTCCCTTATTATTCTTTTAATAGCTGCAAGATTTGCAATTATATCCCATTTCATTCCTAATATAAATAATTTGTGTTTTCTCTTTTTATCTTAGTCACTCTTGCTAGAGGTTCTAGATTTTATTGATGTTTTCAAAGAATCCGTCTTTTGTTTCATTAATTTTTCTCTATTATTTTTCTGTTTTCAATTTCACGGATTCCTGCTCTCCTTTTTTTTTTTCATTTTTCCTTTTTCTCCCCAAAGCCCCCCAGTACATAGTTGTATATATTTAGTTGTGGGTCCTTCCAGTTGTGGTATGTGGGACGCCATCCCAGCATGGCCTGATGAGCAGTGCCATGTCCACGCCCAGGACTTGAACTGGTGAAACCCTGGGCCGCCAAAGCAGAGCACATGAACTTAACCACTTGGCCACGGGGCCGGCCCCTGATCCCTGCTCTTCTGCTCGCTTTGAAGTTTTTGGATTTGTTTTTCTTTCTCTAGTTTCTTGAGATGGAAGCTAAGATTACTGATTTGAGATCTTTCCTCTCTTCTAATGTAGGCATTTATTGCTATAAATTACCCTCTCAACATAACTTTAGCTGAATTCTACAAATTTTGATATGTTGTAATTTTCATTTTCATCTAGTTCTAAGTATGCTTTGATTTCCTTTGAGACTTTTCCTTCGACCCGTGATTTATTTAGAAGTGTGTTGTTTATTTTCATAAAAGTACTATGAAGGAAACAGAGTACTATGGTAGAAAACAAAAAGAGAAGAACAAAGTTAGAATGGGCAATCAGAAAATGGCAGTGACATTTAAGCTGAGACCTGCAGGATGAGAAGAAACCAGCCACACAAAGGGTAGTCTCTGACAAGAGGACAAATGCCATGGGGCATGAAAGAGCTTGCACTCTCTAAATAGGAGTGCATGAGATGATTCACAGCAGTGTCAGAGGAAATATTAGAACTCTTATTTTTTAAATTAAAATTAAATACATATAAAAATATAGAAATTACTAAGGACCACTTTGAAAGACAGTTTGGCAGTTTCTCACAAAACTAAACATACTTTTACGATATGACCTAGCAATCATGCTCCTTGGTATTTACTCAAATGAGTTAAAAACTTATCATGGATGTTTGTAGCAGCTTTATTTCTAATTGCCAAAACTTGGAAGCAATCAAGATGTCCTTCAGTAAGTGAATGAATAATTAAACTGGGGTACAAACAGACAATGAAACATTACTCAGTGCTAAAAAGAAATGAGCTATCAAGGCATGAAAAGACATAGAGAAACTTTAAATGCATATTACTAAGTGAAAGGCGCCAATCCGAAAAGACCACATACTATATGATTCCAACTATATATTCTGGAAAAGGCAAAATTAACAAGACAGTAAAAAGATCAGTGGTTGCTAGGGATCAGAGGGGAGGTAAGGATAAACAGGCAGAGCACAGAGGATTGTCAGAGCAGCGAAACTATTCTGGATGATACCATAATGGTGGATACATGTCCTGATACATTTGTCAAAACCTACAGAATGTAAACCACCAAGAGAGACCCTAAAGTAAACTACAAACTTTGAGTAATATGAGGTGTCAATGTAGGCTCACTGAAACAAATGTACCACTCTGGTGCAGGATGTTCCTAACGGGGGCGGTGTATACGTGTGAGAGTATATGGGAACTCTGTACTTTCTGCTGAATTTTGCTGTGAATCTAGAACTGGTCTAAAAAAATAAAGTCTATTTAAAAAAAAAGTTTGGAAACCACTAGGTAGAGAATCTGAATATTGGCCACTGTGGCTAAAGCACAGAAATTAGAAGGATGAGAGAGGGCATTTAGTTAAGGTAAGAAGTAAAACTATGCAGTTCTTCCAAGGCCTAGAAGAGGAGTTCATACTTCATATTAGTTCTACAGGAAAGCCACTAAAGGATTTTAACTTTTCTTCCTTCCTATCTTATTAGAAAAACTATCTTCCTTTGGACAATCCTAGGGCTCTTGCTTTGGATTCATTTCTTCTCAGGAAACACACATATCAATTTTCCTGCATACTCAACCACTCTCTCTCCTCTGAATCCCTTCGATTACATTTATATATACTCCAGTCACTCTCATCTTTAACAGGACCCCTCTTTTCCTTCTCCTTGCAATCAAATCTTTTGAAAGTGTTGTCTGCACAGTCGGCCCTCCACATCTGTGGGTTCCACAAACGAATTCAACCAACTGTGGATCCGAAAGGCCTACGATGGTTGCATCTATACTGAACATGTACAGACTTTTTCCTCTTGTCATTGTTCCCTAAACAACAGTGTAACAACTATTTACATAGCGTTTACATTGTATTAGGTATTAAAAGTAATCTAGAGATGACAAAGTATACAGGAGGATGTGCATAAGTTATGTGCAAATACTATGCCATTTTATATAAGGGATTTGAGCATCAAGTCCTGGAACCAATCACCTCTGGGTACTGAGGGAGCACTGTATTTGCTAATACATTTCCTCACTTGTCACTCATGCTTCCACACCAGTCTGTTATAGAACTGAACACCATCATCCAACTGACTCTAACTGCCATTTATAGAATAATTCACCCAACAGCAGCAGATACACATTCTTTTCAAAAACATATGGAACTCTCACCAAGTTAGATCTTAACTTGTGTCATAAAAGAAATCATAACAATTATACAATTACAAATAATTTAGATTATAAAAAGTGTGTTCTCTGGCCATAATGTACTTAAGACTAGAAACCATAAAAGGAAGAAAACAAAACAAAACAGGAAAATCCCCAAAACAACTGGAAATTAAACAACTTCCAAATAATCTAGGGGTCAAAGAGGAACTCTCAAGAAAACCTAGAATATATTTTGAACCAAAGAAAAATGAAAATACAACACTGTCAAAATTTCTGAGATGTAACTAAAGCAGTAGAGAAAAACTTACACTAAATGCACATATTAGGAAAGAAGCTCTCAAATCAATCATCTAAGCTTCTACCTTAAGAAACTAGAAAACAAATTAACCCAAAACAACAGAAAGAACTAACAACGATAAGACCAAAAATCAGTAATGAAAGAGGCAATATCATTACAGAGCCTACACATATTAAAAGGATAATAAGGCAATAATGTTTAAGAACAACTTTATGCTCATACATTCAATAACTTAGATGAAATGTACAAATTCTTGAAAGAAACAAACCACAAAAGGTCACTGAAAAAGAAATTCTATTAAAGAAACTGAATTCATAGTTAATCTTCCAATAACATCCACCACGACCAAATTCAATCCAATAATATATAAAAAGGATAATACATTATGCCCTAGTGGGGTACATCCCAGGAATATAAGGTTATCTAGACCTGTGAAAATTCCATCAATGTAACTCACCATATCAATAAAGAGAAAAAAACAAATGATTATCTCAATAGATGCAGAAAAAAATTTAACAAAATTCAACATCCATTCATAATAAAAACTATGAGGAATAGGAGGGAACATCCTCAACCTGTATTAATAGCTAATATCATGCTTAATGGCCAAATACTGAATGCTTCCCCCAAAACCAAGAACAGGAGAAGGATGTCTGCTCTCACTACTCCTATTCAAAAATCATACTGGAGGAAAAACTACAAATCTCTTAGAAGAAAATATAAGGGGAAAGTTTCATGACATTGGATTTAGCAACAATTTCTTGGAAATGACTCCAAAAGCACAGATAACAAAAGAAAAAGATAAACTGTACTCATGAAATTAAAAACTTTAGTGCATCAAAGAATACCATCATCAGAGTTAAGGGCAACGCATGGAAGGGGAGAAAATATCTGCAAACCACACATCTGATAAGGGATTAATATCCAGAATATATAAAGAACTCCAACAATTCAACAACAAAAAAAGAATCTGATTAAAAACTAGGTAAAAGACGAACAGATATTTCTCCACAGATGACAAACAAATGGCCAATAAGCACACAAAAGGTTCAACATCACTAGTCATTAGAGAGATGCTAATCAAAACTACAATGAGATATCACTTCACACACATTCACATTAGGATGACTATTATCAAAAAAAGGAAGAAAAAGAAGAACAAGTGTTAGTGAGGGCGTGGAGAAACTGAAACACTTGAGCACTACTGGTGGATATGTAAAATGGTACAGCCCTTGTGGAAAACAGTATGGCAGTTCCTCAATAAATTAAACATAGAATTACCATATGATGCAGCAATTCCACTTCTGGATATACATCCAAAAGAACTGAAAGCAAAGACTCAGCTATTTGCACACCCATGTTCATAGCAGCATTACTCATAATAGCCAAAAGGTGGAAGCAACCCAAGTGTCCAAAGACAGGTTAGTGGGTAAACAAAATGTGGTATATACCATACAACAGAGCATTATTCAGTCTTAAAAAGGAAGGAAATTCTGGCATATCATACAACACAGATGAACCTTGAAGACATTATGCTAAGTGAAATAAGCCAGGCACTGAAAGACAAATATTGTATGATTTCACTTATAGGAGGTAGCTAGAGTAGTTAAATTCATAGAGACAGTAAGTAGAATGATTGTGGAGGGCTGGGGAAGGGAGGAAAGGAAAGCTCTTGTTTAATGGATACAGAGTTTCAGTTTGGGCACCATGAAAAAAGTTCTGGAAATGGATGGTGATGGGTCTACAACAATACGAATATACTTAACGCCACCAAACTACAATTAAAAATGGTTAAAATGGTAAATTTTATATCACGAACATTTTACTATTAAAAAAAATCATACTGGAGGTCCCAGCCAATATAATAAGGCAGAAAAAAGAAAGAAAAGCCACATGGCTCGGAAATGAAGGAAAAAAATCTCTCTACTACTTGCAGATGACATGATTATCTAAACAGAAACTCCCACAGAATCTACAAAAAAGCTCCTAGCAAGGTCCCAGGATACAAGACCAATATACAAAAATCAAGTGTACTTCTGTAATAATAGCATTTAACAGTATGGAAATCAAAATTTAAAAAACAGTGCAATTTACAAACTACTGCAGTATAAATCTAACAAAAAATATTCAAATCCTGTATGCTGATAATTATAAAACAGTGATTTCTTTAAATCAAAAAAGATCTAAATAAACGAAGAAAAGTTCACAGATTCTATGACTCTACATTGCTAAACTGTCTGTTCTTCCTAAATTGTTCAATAAATTCAATGCAATTGCTATCAAAATCCCAGCAGGGGGGCCTGCCCAGTGGCAGAGCAATTAAGTTTGCACATTCCGCTTCTCGGCAGCATGGGGTTTGCTGGTTTGGATCTTGGGTGCAGACATGGCATCGCTTGGCAAAAGTGATGCTGTGGTAGGCGTCCCACGTATAACGTAGAGGAAGATGGGCATGGATGTTAGCTCAAGGCCAGTCTTCCTCAGCAAAAAGAGGAGGACTGGCAGTAGTTAGCTCAGGGCTAATCTTCCTCAAAAAAAAAATCCCAGCAGGATTTTTTGTAGAAATCAACAAGCTGACTCCAAAATTTATATGGAAATGTAGGCTCAGTCTTAGGCCATCTTCTCATCTCACTCTAAATTCTCTCTGTGGACAATCTCATCCATAACCATGGCTTCAATCACCACCTCTACCAAATATATATATATTTTTCTTTTTTTTTTTTGTGAGGAAGATTTGTCCTGAGCTAACATCTGTGCCAATCTTCCTCTACTTTGTATGTGGGATGCCTCCACAGCATGGCTGATGGTGAAGTAGGTCCACACCTGGGATCCAAATCCATGAACCCCGGGCTGCTGAAGTCAAGCACACAGAACTTTAACCATTCGGCTACAGGACCAGTCCCCCAAATGTCTATTTTGAACCTAAACTCCACTTCTTGAACAAAGTCCCCATTAGAGAAGCAAGTTTCAGAGAATGGAGCTAACTAGAAAATTCAACAAAAAGGCTGATTATTAGAAGTGATAGCAATTTGCTTAAAAATAGAAAGAGGATTTCAGAGATCATGCCAGATGATGGAATCACGGTAGAGACTCGAGGAAGAACTGCCTTTTTTTCAGTGAGACCCATGGTTACAAGTAATAATGTAAAATGTGCAAATATTCTAAATATTTAGGATGGACCATTTTGGTGAGAGATGTGTTGAAGCATCCCAAACATCACTGGTCTATCCTCCAAAAGCTGCCACTCAGCTTGTTGAGTGCCGTGTTTGGAACACAGCCTCCCTGATGTTCAGAGCAGCAGCAAGGGCCCCAGATGACGCCTAAGAAACTAATGCAACAACTGAGAAGGCCTTTATTTATGTAGGAACAGTAGAGTGTAATGCAGGGCCCTCATTAGGTCACAGTTTTATGGTCCACATATATCTCATTTTGAAATGATAAACTGACAGTAAAGAATATAGATAAATGTCTTTCAATATAGTTAGCACAATTTATCTTGAAATACTTTTCAACGAACAATACTGAGTTTGTAAATTTTCAGAGGTGGTTCTATTAGAAGACCTTTACATCTGGCTTAAAATCACCTCGTTAAAGCCAAATCCCATTTTCTCCCATTAAACTCACTCAGACCCAGAAATGCTCCACCTTGAAATCAATAAATTCAAATGTTTCAGTCTCTGACGATAACTTCCTTCCTTTGTGGTCTCTCAGTACCTTTCACATACAAACTGTCAACAACACTAGATTTCTCCCTGGCACCCACTACTTACCTTGTTAAGTCACTAGGTCCTATATATCCTATGCTAACACTTTTGGTTTCCATTACCTTACCAGTGACCTGCTAGTTGCCTAAGCCAATGAATACTTTTGTATCTTATTTCTACAACACTTAAAATGTCATACCCTTCCAACTTGAAACTCTCGCTTTCGCATTTATGAGACCTCTCTCTGCTTTCTTCTTTCTGCTTTAATCATGGTTGAGTTTAGGCATCACTGACCTGTGAACTCAAAGCACTCAAACATATCTATGTCATATTGCATTATAATTTTTGCTTTACTTGGTTTTGTCTGCCACTGGACTGTCAAGTCTTTGAAGACAGGTATGGCATCTTTCAATTCTGTAAATCCAGTTCTGATAGCAGGCACCTAATATATCACTATTGACAATAATTTAAGAAGTACATAATAAATGAAAACTAAGGGTCAGATTCTGTAAGTATTTAATTTTACTAACATAGTGTTAAACTGTGAGGTCATCTGGGGATATAGATAGACTCTGACTGCTCTTTTGGTGAAATTTCATTTCACAAGGAAAATTCACAAAAAAACAAATTTCAAAACACACCTAGCCACTGTTGCTGAGATATTTCACACCAATATTTTCTCACTGAAAGAATGTCCTTGAGCAGAATGTTGCTACAGTCAGCTCCAGAAATGGCACCATTAGATGAATCTTTCATAGTATCCATGATATAATTCAAGAGTTCTTGACATTTTAGCTTGGGTGCTCCTATTTAAAAATAAAATAAACAAATAAATTTAAAAAAAACATATAAGTCTTAAGAAAAATAAATTAAAGATTATTGGAAGGTCAACTACATAAATAATTCCATTTGAGAAATCACTATTAACTAACCTCCTTCTCATAGAGCAGGAATTAGCAAGTAAGGCCCATGGGCAAAATTCAGCCAGCCGTCTGTTTTTGGAAATAAAGTTTTATCGGACCACAGCCATGTCCATTCATTTACATATTCACTATGGCTACTTTCATGCTAAAAGAGCAGAGCTATTGAGAAGGGAGACTACAAGGATACAGCCTGAAAAGTCGAAAATATTTACTGTCTGGTCCCCTTATAAGAAAAGTTTGCCAATCCCTGTAGGAATATACAGCAGAAACATTCATTCATTCTATCCTTAATAATTTAGTTTCCAGCATTAGACCTAAAATGGTCCAAAGTTTCTTGGTACTTTTTATAAAGAATAAATTTATTAAAATAACATAAGATTATAAAAAGGATATTTACTCTGAAAAGCAAAATTACTTCCAAGACCTATAATAGCATATATAAATATGTAAGGCTGTAATTTTTATGGTTTTATTTATTTACTAGAGGTCCTGAAAATTTAGTATTAATGGATATATTCTTGAAGGTAACAAAAGTATACTTAAAAATTATTTTTTATTTTCATCAAATCATTCAACGTCATAGCTGAAATTTTATCATACGTCAATATAAACAGTCAAAATTGCACATAAGATTTTTCATTATAAGCTATAAGCAAGGCGTAAATCATTATGCTTATCTGAATGTGTTCTGGGTTAGGATTTTCTTATGAGACCAGTTATCATATTCAGAAATATCAGACTATGGAAAATAAATATACACTAATATAACTACAAAATCATTTTTACTTATGGCTTATATCATAGTTCAAGGTATCTGGCCAGTGATGAAATCCACAATCCTAATACTCTGTGGTAACCCCTGTGCATCTCTTCCAGTCCTTATAACATTTTCTTATCTATAAAATCTATTATACTATTGTACCCTTAAAAAAAGGAATTATTTAGTTTCTATATCCCAACATATAGCCCAGTAACTGTCCTAATAGTTGAGGCTTAATAAACATTTGTTGAATAATCACAAAAATTAATATCAGCATGAAATCATATTTCCCTGTCCTTAATTTCAATATATTTCCTTCCTCTGCCAAACGTGAGAAGTGTTTTAAGAATTATGCTGATATTCTTTTCTAAAACATTTGCCTCAAAGGGACAACTAAGTTGGCTGCAGAGACTTTAAGGAACCTCATGGAACTTAACATTTTTCACAGCTGGATTTTTTTATTCCCTAAGCTCTGCCTATGCTTTGCACAGCAGCAGACAAATGCCTACACAAGGGAATGAGCAATATTTGCTAACTGGTTCCTTCCCAGCTGCCTCGTTTTTTCTAATCTGTTTCTTTCATCATACCTTGGATAGCAATGCTAAGCAAGTCTGGCAAAGTCTGGACACGTGTTTAAATTCCCACCAACCCTCCAACCTTTGGAAAACAACTGAAGAAGTGAGATGACAGGATAGTAGCACCCTAGTTTTGCTCTAAGATTAAAGATGTTTAAGGTACTAAATCAAACTTGAAAGAAAATAAAGTCAAATAAAAAACATCACTTTTCAACCATTTAAATGATGTTACGTTGATAATTTCACCCACTCATTCATGTAAATCTACATATTGACACTTTCATACATTTTCAAATCTCCATTGTTAATCTCCATTGTTAATTTTGGAATTGAAGGTTTCTTCATTGTAAAGTAAGAATATAAGCTGAAAACTTTTCTGGTGCGCTACAAATGGGCTTGGTATCTTTCCCTCACTCACTCACAAACTCTGTAAGTACATATTAACAGCTATTCAGAATCCAATGTTAGTAGCCAAGAATACAAATTTTAATGGATGCAGGGCTATCACACAGGGGAAAAGCAGGGGCAGAATATTTCTGTGTAGCTTTCCTTTGTCTATGCTGGACTCCCTGACAAGAGCTTGTAGTTATCCACATACACTAGCATCCAGAGGAGCTGGAAAACTAAGTTTTCGCTAAACTACTGTTTTTTAGACTCAAATCTCATACCACCATTCTGATATATCATTCACTAACAACCTATGGCCTTCAACTTAACAATGTTTACCAACATTGGGTTTTTCTGATTCTTAAATTTGATATTACAAAGCCACATCCTTAATTGTGAAGAGTAAACAAAGTCTGAGCTCAAAAGTCCCTAAACAAATATATCTGTTTCTAGTTTTTCAGCACTGTATGATGCCCACATCCTTCCGCAAGCCTACTAGCATCCTGTGTTTTGGTTCAAAAACATCAATTCTTCAAAATATCAACTGTACAAGTTCAGAATGGGAGACATGTGGCTCATCAGGAGCAAAAAAGAAGTTGGTATTTTTTTTAAACCAATAGTAAGCACAGTGTTAGTTAAGAGTGTGAATTTTGACTGCCAAGAAAGCTCATGGGATCTTAGAATGAATTAGTAAAAGTAAAGAATAAAAGATATTCAACTCCTACTCCACTTTCTACCGATCAGAATTTTAAGTATGAGTCCCACATTTTAAGAGAGATATAATCAAAACCAAGAATATTCAGAAGATAGTGACCCAAAAACTAGGTCATATGAGCTGAAGGAAGTAGGTCTGTTTAGCTCAGAGGAGAGGACTCAGAGGAAATATCATGGTTAACTTCAAATATCTCAAAGGATATCATACTAAAAAAATGGATTAGGATTTTTCTGTATTACCTCAGAAGGCAGAGGCAGTAACAAAAGGAGACAGGTTTTCACTGCTATTAAATTATCCAAAGATAGAAAAGAAAGCCTCAAACGGTATGTTTAATCTTTTTTTTTTTTGAGGAAGATTAGCCCTGAGCTACCATTTGCTGCCAATCCTCCTCTTTTTGCTGAAGAACTGGCCCTGAGGTAACATCCATGTGCCCATCTTCCTCTACTTTATATGTAGGATGCCTGTCAAAGCATGGCTTGACAAGCAGTGTGTAGTCTGCACCTGGGATCCAAACTGGCAACCCCAGGCCGTCGAAGTGGAACATGCGAACTTAACTACTGAGCCACCAGGCTGGCCCCAAAAGGTATGTTCAATCATTAAGGATACCTAAGTACTAGGGACATATAGAGGGAATCCAAGAAGAATAGGCAGTTGAAATAATTTTTAATTCTTTCAACTCTGAGATTCTATCATTCCATGCTCACATACATTCCTCCAAATATTTAAACCTATAGTATGAAAACTTATATGTACTAGAAATTAGAGTTAGCACTCAACTCTTATCTCACCATATTCAGACCAAACTCATGCAACAATAACCTATCAAGCCAATTATTTACAATAAATAACAGCACTTACTTTTATTTGCACATTTGATGAAGTATTTGACCAAACTACTGATTTCTTGCATCTTTTTCTGCCTGCCGGCTTGTGTTGAGGCTGATACATTTGGTTTTGCTGTTCTCAGATGTTCTATTTCTTTCTGAATATATTTCTGTAAAAATCTTCAAAACAACAAAATGGAATTTCAGAAACTCATTAAATGCTTAAATTATTATAATAGTTTCAAAAAACTCTTCATGCCATCATAAAAAAGCATCTTTTAAGCCCACATTGCTTTAATGCACCAGTTAAATGAAACAATTAAATCTCTCTTTCATGGCCTTAGCCCCACAACACCAATTAGAATTCTGGTCTGCAAAGCTCTTAATCTGTAACCTCCATGATTTTCTATTACTTTACTATCTACTCTTTCATTTTATTATTAAAAGCTTGCAATGCTATTAAGGGCTCTCAAATCTCTCTCACCTCTTTCTGTTATTCTATACATGACCCACCTCTTTCCTAGGTAGTTGGTAATGTTTCTAACCTTTAAATGAAGCCTGCCTCAAAGATACCCATGATTAGTTGTAAACGCCAGTTACATAGTTGGTTTACCTGATCAGCTTATGCAAAGTAGTATTCATCTTTAGTTAATAACTATATTTGTGGTATCTGAAATAAACTAACCATAGGAAAAGAAGCATGCATTTTTCATGTTATCCACATTGCAATCTGTAACAGTCAATAGTACCAAATAAGAGCTAAAAAATAAAATACATTTTCTGTTCTAAACACTTAAGAACAAGTAAATACACATTCTTCCTCTTGACTGCAAAATGTTGCTCCAAGTTTCTCAGTATTCCACGTTAATATTAATTTAAAATATTCTCTTTCTTGTTTTACATCTAAAATGCATCAATTCTGTTTGCCACTCCAGTCCAGGAATCAATTGTGTCTTTCTAATGCCTAAGTTTTGTTTTTTTTAACTGCATTAATATGGAATTATTCTAAAATTCCTTTTACTTTTTTGTTATAATTTAACATATGGGAGTTACTTAGAGCAATATTTAAAGATGTCAAAGTAATAATAAAGCACTTACTATAACAATTTTGTTCTCTAATTTGAAATAAAGTCTTATGAACTAATTGATATGAAAAGAATTCTTTTTTTTTTTTTTAAAGATTGGCAACTGCACTAACATTTGTTGCCAATCTTTTTTTTTTCCTTCTTCTCCCCAAAGCCTCCCAGTATATAGTTGTATGTTCTAGCTGTGAGTACCTCTGGTTGTGCTATATAGGACACCGCCTCAACATGACCTGATGAGTGGTGCCACGGGGCCAGCCCTAGGAATTCTCTCTAACCTTGAGTGAGATACCTAAGACATTTTACTGAAGAAATGATTTAAAAATGTTAAGTTTTTCTATATGAACATCCTTTAAAAATTATCCTTCAGGTAAATATTAAGGACCAACTTCAAATGCAAGGCACAATGGTATACAGGGAGCAAAGATAAACAAGACTTACATACACAAAAAAATACTATCACAACAGAAACACAAATGAAAGAGGAAAATAAAGACAGTAAAAAAAATTAGAATGGAATACCTAAAAACAGCATCCCAATTCAAATATTTCCCTTGTTTGCTATCTAAATGCTGATCTAACTGTTTAACAGTTTCAGGATCGCGAATCAGGCGCTTAAATTTCTCAACTTCTTTCTGAAAATTAAAGAACATAATAATCAGTTACCAATCATATACTTGTTTCAAAGAACGATTAAATTTAAGTAATTTATTACCCTTCGTTCTGTAGCTCTATCATGTCCTAGTTGACGGCAGCAAATAAGCAGATCATTAAGTGCTAGACTCATGGTTCAGAATTTTAGAAAACATATCACTGTCTGTAAAAAAAAATATATATACACAAAATTATTTCAGACTGGTATTAATACATTGTTAGATCTAACTGTATAACTATAGGCATATTGTGATCAAAGGTACAATGATTTTTCTTAACATTTCCTTATTTAAATGAGATTTTCCTAGAATACATCAAAACAAAGCTTTAAAACAAAAATGTGTGTTTTATGGACAGTACCAAGATAAAAATATGAAACGTATAATTTACTTCATTGCTCTGAGACCTCTTCTATGAAACATGACGTTTAAATTGAAAGATAAAAGATGAACAGGGGACAGCCAGGCAAAGAATAAGGAAAACAGCACTTAAGGATTTAACACTGACCCACTGAACTACACGTAAAAGCACCCTTTCTTAAATGTAGTGACTCATCAGTTTACTGAGCCAAAAGCTTAAATTGCTTATGCTTTGGAATTGATATGTAGGAGGTTATCAGAGATAGTAAGCCTTGCCTAGCACTTACATCTCAATTGGCTTTATGGTTCTCATTTAATACGTAAAAACAGGAGGAAAATAATATTCCTGTTTTAAAGGGAAATTACATGCTATAGCGATATCCCTTGCAAATGTCAAATGTCAACTATATCTTACTATATCTTAATGCCATTGCAGTATGCCTCCTCCATTTAGGTTTTCTTATATAATCAAACCTTCCTTTAAACAAAAAATCTTACAAGAAAAACATTTCAGTTTAGTATTTCTGAGCATTTTTACAAAGCAGCTTTATTTTTATTAGTTTATAAACAAAGAAAAAAATGTACATATGTATGTTGATTATATCTACATGTATACAGATCTCAAGAGCAAAAAAGGTGGGGAAAAGTCCTTTTCACATCCATTCATATAAATTCTACTCAATCTTTCAAGATCAAGTATGTTTCTCTGCCCCTGTTTATTCTTACAGAATCTTAAAATTGGGAGGAATTGAGAGACCATGTCAAATCTTAGTACAAAGGAAGAAATCCCTCCTACAAAATTATTGCCCTCTCTTTAAACTCTCAGTGAGAGCAAACTACCTAATAAGACTACCTATTTCATTGGCAGATAGCTCTAATTCTTTTCTCCATTTGTCTTCATTGGTTATTCTGATCCCTCTATCCCTTGTACAACCCCCTTTACTCACTCTGCTGTAGATTACAGGTTATTATTTATTTGATAGTCTTTTTCACTTGATAGTCCTTCTTGAGGACAAGGACTATCATTTTTATTTTTCCACTCCTTATGGGTTTATCTAGGACTCTTCCCCTTTCTTGCTTAATTTTAATTTAAAGCCATCTTGATTGACTCAATAAGGAAAATAAAATTGGGATTCTAACCAACGAAAATATCTTAACAACATCCAAAGAACCATCAAAGTAGGCACCTTTATTCCTAAATATACTATAAGACGTTATTTGTAAAGTGAAAAAAATGCATGTTTACTGAACATCTGATACTTGCATGAAGAGGCAAACTTTTTTTTTTCTTTAAGCTGTGGCTTTCCTGCACTTCCTTTTGTCTCCTTCAAAGATTGATTACTTTCAAGAAAACAAAACAGTTCAGAATTATCTACATAAACAAGAGATGTTCATTCACTGATACATGCAACAATATTTACTGGGCAACTACTGTGTTTGAGGTACTATGTTAAGGATAGCTAAACACATAAAGTAAATAGATAATAATAAACTAAATAGACATAAATCCTAACCTTGTGGAGTGATAACTAGTGAGGGAGAGTGACAATAAACAAATACTCTGATAAATCAATGCATAATTCCAAATTGTGATATGACTCAAAGGAAACAAATAGACAATAACAATGGAGAGGATCATTTTTGATAAACTTTCAGAGAACACGTCACAGAGGAGGCTACAATAAAGCCAAGATCTGAATGAACTGGTGCCAATCACAGACAGAGCTAGAGGACTAACAATTTAAGGAAGAAGAATAGCATAGCCAAAGGGTCCTAAGATGGAAAAGTGCATGGTATATTGGAGGAACTGAAAGATGACCAAAGAACTAGAGAGTAGTCAGCTAGAGTAAGCGTGTCACCAGATAAAGTTGAATTTAATTAATATATTAATCCAGAACTAACAAGGTTCCACACCCAAGATGCAACTGATTCGATACCTATTTCCTAAGTAACAGCCTCTCAATTGACAAATTCAATGTTCCTTTTTGGATTTCAACCAAGTCAATCCCTTTGTAGGATTTGACCAGGATGCCTACATCCCACCTTCCTGGATACAATTTTGCCCTTGGCATGCCATTCTTTTCTAGTGTGGACTCTGTAGTCAGACTGTGCTCCTTCAAATCCTGGTCCTGCGACTTATAAGCTGTATAACTTTGGGCAAGTTAGCTAATCTTTCTAAATCCCAGTTTTCTCAATGATAAAATGAAAAACAACAACAGAACCCACGTCAAACAGTTATCTAAGGATGGATGTACATGTCTGACAGTGCCTGGAACACAGCAAATGCTCAATAAACGTTAGCAATTATCATCATTCTCTTCCTTCCTGTTTCATAAGTCTCTTTTGATGGTTTTTCTTCCACCCACACCTGAAAGAGAATCCTTGTCGCTTTACTTCTCACCCTATGTTCTCCCAGTGTGATCTCCTCCATTCCTATGACTTTTACACGCTGAAAATATCCAAATCTATTTTATTCAATGCCAAACCTCACTCTTGGGCTTCAGGAACCATCTACACTTTGTGCCTTTACATGCATTTTCCCTTGTCTGGAAGGCTCCTACCATCCTCCGGGGAAATTTAACACTGCGAGGTCTCACCACAAGGTGAATTGATTCTCCCAGGCTGAGTTTCCACAGAACTTCATTCACTTCTCTACCATCACAGCACTCTTCTATCGTACTATCACCCTGAATTGTAATAGTCTTTTTACTTATATGTACCTGGTGAAAACAGCAGCGAACGTTCTTGAGCGTTGACCACAGGCAAGGCTATCACAAGGAAGACAGTACAGCGAGGTCACACAGCCGACAGTCAGGATTCGAACTCCCGCAGTGTGTTTCCAGAGCCCATGCTCTTAACCACGCGTCTGGAGTTTAAGCCTCAACAAATGCTCGCTGATTAAAACTAATTATGAGAGAGAGAAAAAAGGATGATTAGTCAAGTTATCTAGTTAAATCTGGACCCTAAAGTGACAGGGAACGAGGTGCGTAGGAGGATCCAATTCAGGACATGAAGAAGGAAGTTCACGGCTAAGTCCGCTAGGGGCTCGCAGAGACGGCGGGAGAGGGCGATGAGGACAGGGCGCCTGGAAAGATGAGGTTTGGAAAGGAGTCAAGGGCCGCTCTGGAGGAGCGCGTGAGGAGGGGGGGCCGGGGGCTAGGACAGAAGAGCTGGGACACGACTGAATTCCCCCACGCCGACGCCACTGCGTTGCTTCCGCGCCCCTACCGCTGGCCTCGGACTGCCAGAGCGCAATCTCTGCAGGCAGCGGTGGCAGAAGCCTAAATCCCCGCTCCACTCGCCTTGCCCCGCGGCCACAGCAGCCTCAGCCGGGCGTCCGTGTGCTATTGCGGCTTCCGGTTCAAACCTGGCGTGACCGCGCAGCGTCCATCTCGGGAGGAAGAAGAAAGGCACTGTTTGCTCATGCGCGCCAAGCAGCGCACGCCCTCCACTCTAAACACGCCCCCAAAACATTCCGCTCCTCTGAGGAAACGCGCCTGCGCCTTACCCACCAATGGCGTGCGACCTTGCGTTTGCGGCTCGTCCTTTGGCTCCTGCTCCTGCGCATGCGCCCCACCTCCTAGCCCCCTCCAGCCCCACCCCTCCAAATGTGAGGACGGAAATGACGACAGTTCCAAGGAGAATGGAGGCGGGTTTCATTTCGGCGCCTTTCTTTCTCGCGCGGAAGTGATTGGTTGGCGTGGAGCGAAAGAGGCGGGACATTTTGCCGCGGGTTCAGTGCAGCCACTGGAACCGGGAGATGCGGCGCAGGGGTTGTCGCTGTGTTGGCTTTTACCTGAGTCTTGTCTCTTCCTGCGGTTCTTTCTGCGGCTTCGATCATGTTACTACCTTCGGACGTAGCTCGGCTGGTATTGGGTAAGCGCGGACGCGGGAGGGAGAGATACTGGGCCAGGCTAAGCAGGACGAAGGGACCTTTGGGGCCAAAGGTTTTCCCTGGGTGGGGAAGCTTTGGGATTTTGCCTCCCCGCCCACAAGTTCAGGTTGGCGGTGATTATTTTTCAGCTGGGGGCTCGGGCAGTTTAAGCTTCTTTGTGTGTTTGTGGGGGGGGACACTGTCTCCTCCGAGGCTGCGTGGCGAGGGGAGGGAACACCTGAGGCCCGGATTCGGAGGGAAAGTCGGGCCTGCACACTTAATTGGGACCCCTGGAGGAGGGTTGTCTACGTGACGAACCGACTGCGTGTTCTTCCACCCTGGGCGCACTTTCCCTTGTCACAGCTGGGACCAAATTAGGAAAAATAAGGACTTCCGCAGCCACCCAGCTTTGTAGAAAGACCTTCCCGACGCCCTTCTCATAACTCACCCTTAGAAACACGAATTTGGGACGAGTGGGGGTGCTCTTTCCTCTCCATCTCCCTCCCCTTCTGCCCCCCCGGAATAAGTCGTCCCGTGTAGAGGTTTGAAATGCCATTTGCATATTTTAAAACGGGAGCCATTCTTACTGTTTTGACTAGCAAGAAATTTCACAGGGGAAGTGCCTTCCAGTTGAACATTTTTCTAGTCCTAGTTTTTCCTCCATTTGAGGCGGGTTGGTCTCACGGGCCGGTTGTCAGGATGTATTGTCTGTGTGGGAAACGGGTTTTGTTGTTTGTCCCCTGAAAGAATAGAGAGGATTGTACTGCTGGGAACGAAAGCCACATAAAACTCAAAACCTGAGCCGGTGATTTAGGGACATTTACAGACATCATATGTGATGTCCCAGAAAGTAAATGGGTAAACATCTGTGATGAAGCTTCCTGTATTATGTACAGCCGTTACTACCATTTTTTTATTGTTAGAAAAACCCATTTGTCTCTTTTCTTTTTTAAGTACTCAGCCCCATCCCCAAAAAATCATGTTGTGCGTGGGCTGTTGATAAGCACATTTTGCAGGATACATTAGAGTAACGGTTCCACTATCCGTTTTTGGAGAAACTAATGACTTAAGTTTAAACTAATATGATGTTGTTTGGTTAATCTTTTACCCACTTTATCAGAACTGAATATCAACAGTTAACCTACATCTGCATCTGTGAGAAATAACTGGCTATCTTGTAATTTCTATATTTGTTAGGCTTATATTGAAACCAATCCAAAGAAGACTTTCACAGTGTTCACCATAGTATTGACATACTTTATTTTTTGCTCCATGCATATTGTTTGCTTAAGAATTTTTGGGTTTTGGCAGTTTGGTAATCTAGTTGAGTTTCAATAACCATAGTCTTCAACAAGGTTTCTCACCCTCAGCACTACTGACATTTTAATCCAAATAATTATTTAATATGGGGAGCTGTCTTGTGCATTGTGGGATGTTTAGCAGCATCTCTGGCCTCTATGGATAGATAGCAGCAGGACCCCACTCCTTACTGCACCCCTGCTCAGTTGTAACAGTGAAAATGTCTCCAGACATTGCCACTATGTTCCCTGGAGGGCAAAATCACCCCCAGTTAAGAACCACTGGTCTTAAGAAAGCAGTATGATTTCCTAAGTGGAATAATTCACACCAACTTGTGAATTTATTCTCCACAAACCAGCTGCTCTGCTTGACTTCCTACTTTTTTAACGGGTAAAAACTCCATTGTTTCTTAGCCTAAAATTCTTCTTTGTCATTTTTACATTCCATTTGTCATGGCCACCAATCCTAGCAACATGCCTTCCATTACTTCTCTTTTGTACTTTTATCATGGCCTCTCATATAGTCTTGCAGTTTATCTTATTTACTGTTAAACAAAAATCTGCCTAAAGCATTCACACTGCACCTTCTATTCTAAAAGTTGAAACAATTCTGCACTTACCAAAAATTTCAAGTTGTGCAAAAGAATATATAATACAAAAAACACATTTCCCATACTCAACCCTCTTACGTTTTTCATTGAGCGTTATGTATCTTGAAGTTCACTCAGCACATAGAGAAACTTAGTGGCTTAAAATATTAACAGTTTTGTTATTTGCTCATGATTCTTCTCTTATCAGTACCTCCTCCCCATCTTCAGCCCCTCTCTTGTTGTTGCCCCCATTTCTTCATAACATTCTTTCAGCAAATCTTTAGGTGCTTAATATGTTCCAGACACTGTGCTGGTTGCTGAGAATAGAGAAGTTAGCTCTCCCCTTAGAGTTCACGTAATTATATTTTTTACCTTACACACGCACACGCCAAAATACTCTCCTAGATCCCACCTCACATTCTGTCTAAGGCTCTGTGTCACCCTTTCACAAGTCAAATTTATTCAAAAACAATGAATTCTACTTAGTTGCTCCACTTCCTCGCCTACCTTTCATTCTTCGACGTACTGCACTGACTTGCACCTCGCTACTCCACTTAAACAACCCTTGCTGCTCAGCTACATCCAGCCATTGCCTTGCTGGAATTTCTTTAGATATTGTACAGGCCAGAATATATCAAAGTGTTGTTTATTGCCTCTGAGCCACCAGTTTGGTTTTTATCAGTATGTCATACAGGACGCTCTGTGGAACTCATGCTCCCTGCCTCTCCTGCCCCATCTCAACTTCTCAACATCTGCTTTGTGCTCCAGGTATACCAGACTACTTGCAGTTTCTCCAAATATGCTTATGTATTCTGTTCTCTCTGCCTGCAATGTTTTTCTCCCTGTCTTCTTAGTACAATTGCATTCAAGGTTCAGATGTAATCTCTGAAACCTGTCCGAGCAGGTATAGTTAGTACTTTCTCCTTAAATGCTTCCATAGCATTGTATGTTACTTCTCTTATACTGTTACTATGTTTTATTGTAGCTGCGTGTTTACTTACTTTTTTTTGGTGAAATAGACATAAAAATGACTAAAATGGTTAAATTTTAAGTATTGACTTCTTTAGCATTAAGTACATTCACATTATTCTGTAACCATCACCATCATCCATCTCTAGAACTTGTTCTTCTCAAACTGAAACTTGTTCACCTTTGTATCCTATTCAGTATTCTTTTTTTTAATTTTAATTTTTTTTAAAAGATTTTATTTTTTTCCTTTTTCTTCCCAAACCCCCCAGTACATACTTGTATATTTTTAGTTGTGGGTCCTTCCAGTTGTGGCATGTGGGACACTGCCCCAGCATGGCCCGATGAGTGGTGCCACGTCCGCACCGGCGAAGCTGCGGGCCCCCGAAGTGGAGCACGTGAACTCGGCCATGGGGCCGGCCCCTGTTCGATATTCTTAATCTGGGATTAATGGACAGGCTTCAAGAGTTCTGGGGCCTCCCAAAACTATCTATAAAGGTTTGTGTGCAGGTGAGGCAATTATGTGGTGGCGAAGGGTCCGAAGTTTCTTTAGATTCCTAAATAAGTTTGTTCCTTTCTGTGTGAGTCAGTGTCCATTCAGGAAAGTTGAAACCAATCTGAGTATTTAACATGGAGGGGTTTAATGAGCGAATTAGTTACACTGGTGAGAGAAAAGCTAAGAAGACAAGCAGCTTACATGAGCCAACTCATAGGATAGCAATAGCGGGAAGCCACTATGATAATCAGGAGGACAGTGAGAGATGAAGCAACCCAGAGGCTGGGCTCACTGTGTGGAAGATAGAAGGTAGACTTGTCTGGTGAAGGAGCAGTAGTCATAGAAGAGATTCTACCAAGGCAGAGAGGGAACAGGAGGAAAAAACCTGGGTTCTTCCACCTGCCCTCCAAACTCCCACCAGTTCTTCCCACTGTTTGAACCCAGCCAGAAGCCAGCTGACATGAAACGTTGCTTGCTTGGGGTCAGGTTTCCTGTCATATAGTGCAGAGCAGGGGAAAGAGGAAGAATAGATTTGAAGACAAACAGAACCAGGACTGGCACACCCCTGAAATATCAAGAGCCCCTAGTCCTATTCACCTTTATATCACTAAGATATTATGGATATTTATTAAATAGTTACGAAAGTACAACTGTGATCATGACATTCCCCTTTCTCTACTGAATAATATATCATTTGTTCAGATTCTCTTGTTCCCTGCTGTTCATTTATTCAGATTCTGTTTATTCTTATTCTCTTTTTATTCATAATAATATAATGTTATTGCTGACATTTACTGTTGTTTATGGTCCTTACCCATTCTGTCTTTTCAGTTGTATCTCCAACTCTTCTCATCCAAACTGGGCGTGTTCCCCAAACATGCTCACCATATATGCTTTCCGTCAGTTTTGTTGGGATTCCCCAATCATCCCTTAAGAGTCAGGTCTTCCTTGAAACATATGTAGTTTTCCCCAAGTCTGGTAATGCTTTCTCCAGCCCCTATCCTCTTGTGAAGTAAGTTGTATTGTCTTACCACCTTTGCTTTGTATTATAGCCATTTGCATATGTATCTTCTCGTTCCTAGTAAATCATAACTTCTTTATAGACAGAGACTTGGTTATTTTTGGAGCTAGTAGTATAAGGCACCTTAAGTTAAGTCTTCCCAAGAATTATTTACATTTTTTTAAGGTGATTAAACCACTGATATTTCTGGGGAATTATTAGAATATGTGAGGGAGATATTTTTAGGTAGGGGGATTTGCTGTCTCTTGCTTTCTTCATCAGGCTCCATTCTCTTTATCTTTCCGTCTCTATAAATAGGAAGAAGAGAGGGCAAACTCTTGGCATCCCAATTTCTAAAATTTGAGTACTCTAGATAAAGGATTTTATCTTTCTTGTCTTTTTCATTTTATGTTTTTCCTTCAGTCTATTTGTTACTCATTACTACCTCCACTGAAAAGCAGGCAAAAGACAGTATTATATTAAGAAAAAAAGAAACTCAGGCATACTTTCTTACCTATTTGACCTTTGTTAGTAAGTTTACAAAAAATATATAGTTATTATTAGCAAAAGTTGTTTGTAGGAATAAAAAAGAAAATAACTAATGTTGATTGAAGAGTATTATTTATTATTATTGTGATAAGAGATAATTGGTCCCTGGTTTGTATTTTCATTGTAACATTTTAGGTTTAGAATAGTTTGTATCTAAAATTTCACTATTCTGAATGAGAATTCGTTATAATCAGGTACTTGTTGACATAAATGAGCTTTTTGTAGGCAAATAACTGGTTAGTTATATATATAATAATAAATGAATATGAAAGTCATCAACTATTACTTTACCACATTATTTTGGAACTTCTAGGATGAAAGTAAAGCAGAATGCATCGTCTAATTTAAAGTTGGAGCTCTAGATTGCCCAAAGTTGGGCATGTTTTTTAACAGCAGAAGATATATGTCTCAGATATTGCTATTTTAAGATCTAGTACAACTTTTAAACACTTGTTATAGAAGTAATCTAGGTTTTTAACAAAGCCTTTTCTGAAGTATATGCTGTGCAAAAATATAAGATCTTATGAGAAGCCCTAAATGATCTGATCTGTAATGATTCCTTTCCCAGGATACGCTAGCACAGATGACCATATTTTTCTGGGAAAGGTTAACTATATATCACTATATTCTCTTTAGGGCAGTGTTTCTCAACTTTTATTTCATTATCACACCCTTAAGGAGTATTTCTAGACTATTTTTCCTAATTGCCCCTCCTACATGAAATTTTAATGTCACAAATATACTGTTTATATGTTGTATCTAAATCATATAGACCTATTGTATCTATATGATTTACGCATAAAAAGAGTATTTTCTTCATTCGCCTCACTCCTCAGTACTGATTTTCACCCCATTGGGGCTGTGTCGTTCTTTTTGAGAATGCTTGATCTACAGAAAAGCAAAGCTACTTTAAGGAATTAGATTTCCTACCACCACCTGTTAGAAGTTCCAAGTGGTTATGAGTACATGTGGTGTAATTAGTACTTTTGAAACTCTCCACCATGAAAAGAAACTGTTTATTTGGTGTCTTCTGTTTAAATCTTGAAGCATATAAAGAAAAAGCTCAAACTGCCCTGATTCTAGGGTGACTCTAGTGGTTCATACATGTTTTAAATTTCTATATTCGTGAAATCCCAGTAGCATCTAACTTATTCCAAATAATGTAATTGTCAGAAAGCCAATCGTCAAAAAATGATTTCTTTTCAGCTGGCTATAGTTATATAGGGGTTTATATTCAGTTGTTTATTTGTGAAAAATTTAAAAAGAAGGAAAAAGCAATCTCTGTTTGATGCATCTAATTTCACATCTGAGGTTTTTCCATATCTTTAATTGTGAGGATGTTGAAGTAGTATCTTAGATAAAAGGTTTCTTCTAGTTTCTGAATGCTTTACCATACCCCAAAGGACAATGGTTTTTTATTTGTATTTTTATTTGTTTGCTCGTTTCTCCCTCTAGCATTAGTTAGCAAGAGGTTGGAAAACTGAATCATCAGCTATAAGTAGAAAGAAGTGAGTTGGTTCTCATATACCAGCTAGAGCATTCGCTAAAATGGGATGACAATTTCCTTGCTCTTTCCTTCTTATAACCTTCGTATATAATGACTTTTTAGGCCCTCTAATTAGTTTTTTTGACTTGTAGGGCCTGATTGCTTAAAGATACAGTTTCAGGTGAAAAGAGTAGAACCTTACAATTTTAGAATTCAAAGAGACCTTAGAAATAATTACCTTAGTTAAAATGCTTATTGACTGTTATACCAGCATTGAGATAAGTATACTGCAAAGGCAAGTATAAGGGGATCTACTGTCTAGCAATAGGAGTAGGTATATAGTGAGAGGATTCAAAGAAAGATTCTCTGAGGAAGTGATGGTTACACTAGATCTGAAGATTGAGTTGGAATTGGCTTGGCTAAGAAAAGATAAGCTGCCCAAGCAAAGGGACTAGAGTATACAATGGCCTTGAAATAAGAGCATTCATATGTTTATGAAATTGAAAGTCCAGTTTGGCTCAGAGAGACAGAATGACAAGACATAAGGCTAAAGAGAAAATTAGGATGCAAAACAAATGGAGCTTCAAATGCTGTGTTAAGAATTTAGGATTCTGTTTTTTCATTGAGATACAATTCACATACCAGAAAGTGTAGTTTTTAGTATATCCACAATGTTGTGCAACCATCACCACTACCTTAGTTCCAGAACATTTCCATCACCCTAAAAAAGAACCCCATAGCTATTAACAGTCACTTCAGATTTCTCCCTTTCTCCGTCCTCTGGCAATCACTAATCTACTTTCTGTCTATATGGATTTGCCTATTCTGGTCATTTCCTGTAAATGGGATTAGACCGTACGTGGTCTTTTGTGTCTGACTTCTTGAATTTAACATAATGTTTTCAAGATTTATCCATGTCGTAAGAAATATAGGTAGTTAATTCCTTTTTATAGCAGAATAATGTTCCATTGTGTGGATATACCACATTTTGTTTGTCTATTCATTGATGAACTTTGGCGTGTTTCCTCTTTTTGGCTATTATAAAAAATGCTGCTGTGAACATTTATATACAAGTTTTGTTTGGACATAGGATTTCAGTTCTCTTAGATATATACCTAGAAGTGGAATTGCTTGGTCCTATGGTAATTCTGTTTAATATTTTTGAGAACTGGACAGGTGGTTTTCCAAAGTGGTTGCACCATTTTGTGTTCCAACCACCTGTATATGACTTTTTCCAGTTTCTCCATATCTATGCCAATACTTACTACTGTATTTTAATTCTAACTATCCTGGTGGGTATGAATTAGTATATGTCATTGTGGGTTTTTTTTTTATTGAGGTCATAGTTTGTAACATTGTGAAATTTCAGTTGTACATTACTATTTGTCAGTCACCATATAAATGCACCCCTTCACTCCTTGTGTGCCCCCCCCAACCCACTTCCCCCTAGTAACTACTAAACTGCTCTCTTTGTCCATGTGTTTGTTTATTTTCCACATATGAGTGAAATCATACAGTGTTTGTCTTTCTCTGTCTGGCTTATTTTGCTTAACAAAGTACCCTCAAGGTTCCTCCATGTTGTTGCAAATGGGACAATTTTGTCCTTTTTTTATGGCTGAGTAGTATTCCATACACGCACACACGCACACACACACACCACCCCCCCACACAAACACATCTTCTTTATCTAATCATCAGTTAATGGAAACTCGGGTTGCTTCCACTTCTTGGCTATTGTGAATAGTGCTCAATGAACATGGGGTGCATAAGTCTCTTTGAATTGTTGATTTCAAGTTCTTTGGATAAATACCCAGTAGTAGGATAGCTGGGTCATGTGGTATTTCTATTTTTAATTTTTTGAGAAATCTCTATACTGTTTTCCATGATGGCTGCACCAGTTTGCATTCCCACCAGCAGTGTATGAGGGTTCCCTTTTCTCCACATCCTCTCATCCATGTGTTATTTTTTGACTAGGTGATTATAGCCATTCTAACAGGTGTAAGGTGCTATCGTAGTGTAGTTTTGATTTGCATTTCTCTGATGATTAGTGATGTTGAACATCTTTTCATGTACCTATTGGACATCTGTGTATCTTCTTTGGGAAAATGTCTGTTCATATCCTCTGCCCATTTTTTGATCAGGTTTGCTTTTTTGTTGTTCATTTGTGTGAGTTTTTTTATATATTATGGAGGTTAACCCCTTCTTGGATATATAATTTGCAAATATTTTCTCCCAGTTGGTGGGTTGTCTTTTCATTTTGATCCTGGTTCCCTTTGCCTTGCAGCAGCTCTTTAGTCTGATGAAGTCCCACTTGTTTATTTTTTATATTTCCCTTGTCTGAGTAGACATGGTATTCAAAAAGATCCTTCTAAGACAGATGTCAAAGAGCATATTGCCTACATTTTTTTCTAGGAGTTTTATGGTTTCAGGTCTTACATTTGAGTCTTTCATCCATTTTGAGTTAAAACTTTTGTGTATTGCCAAAGATAATGGTCTGCTTTCATTCTTTTACATGTGGCTGTCCGGTTTTTCCAGCACCGTTTATTAAAGAGACTTTCCTTTCTCTTTTGTATGTTCTTAGCTCCTTTGTTGAAGACTAGCTGTCCATAAATTTGTAGTTTTGTTTCTGGGCTTTCAATTCTGTTCCATTGACCTGTGGGCCTGTTTTTGTGCCAGTACCATGCTGTTTTGATTACCATAGCTTTGTAGTATATTTTGAAGTTAGGGATTCTGAAGCCTCCAGCTTTGTTCTTTTTTCGGAGAATTGCTTTAGCTATTCTGGGTCTTTGGTTGCCCTATATGAATTTTAGGATTCTTTGTTCTATTTCTGTGAAGAATGTTGTTGAGATTCTGATTGGATCACTGAATCTGTAGATTGCTTGAGGTAGTATGGACATTTTAACTGTTTTTTCTTCCAATTCATGTGCATGGAATATCTTTCCATTTCTTTATGTCATCATTGATTTCTTTCAATAATGTCTTATAGTTTTCATCTTATAGGTCTTTCACCTCCTTGGTTAAATTTATTCCTGGATATTTTATTCTTTTTGTTGCGATTGTAAATAGGATTGTACTATTGAGTTGTCTTTCTGTTAGTTCATTATTAGAGTATAGTAATGCAACTGATTGTTCTAAGTTGATTTTGCACCCTACAACTTTGCTGTAGTCATTGATTATTTCTAATAGTTTTCCAACGGATTCTTTAGTGTTTCTGTATACAGAATCATGTCATCTGCAAACAGTGAGAGTTTCAATTCTTCATTGCCTATTTAGATACCTTTTCTTTCTTTTTCTTGCCTAATTGCTCTGATCAAAATCTCTAGTACTATGTTGAATAAGAGTGATGAGAGGGGGCACCCTTGTCTTGTTCCTGTTCTCAGAGAGATGGCTTTCAGTTTTTCCCCATTGATTATGATGTTGGCTATGGGTTTATCTTATACTGCCTTTATTATGTTGAGGTACTTTCCTTCTATACCCATTTTATTGAGAGTTCTTTTCATAAATGGCTGTTGGATCTTGTCATATGCTTTCTCTGCATCTGTTGAGATGATCCTGTGGTTTTTGTTCCTCATTTTGTTAATGTGGTGTATCACATTGATTGATTTGTGCATTTTGAACCATCCGTGTATCCCTGGTATAAATCCCACTTGATCGTGGTGTATGATCTTTTTAATGTATTACTGGATTCAGTTTGCAGATATTTTGTTGAGGATTTTTGCTTCTATGTTCATCAGCTATATTGGCCTGTAATTTCCCTTCTTTGTGTTGTCCTTGTCTGGCTTTGGTATCAGGATGATGTTGGCCTTGTAGAATGTGTTAAGAAGTGTTCCATCTTCCTCAATTTTTTGGAATAGTTTGAGATGGATGGGTATTAAATCTTCTTTGAATGTTTGATAGAATTCTCCAGAGAAGCCATCTGGTCCTGGACTTTTATTTTTGGGGAGGCTTTTGATTACTGTTTCAGTCTCTTTACTTGTGATTGGTCTATTCGGATTCTTTATTTCTTCTTGATTCAGTTTTGGGAGGTTGTATGAGTCTAAGAATTTTCCATTTTTTCTAGATTGTCCGATTTGTTGGCATATAGTTTTTCATGGTATTCTCTTATAATCCTTTGTATTTCTGTGGTATCCATTGTAATTTCTCTTCTTTCATTGCTAATTTTACTTATTTAAGCCTTCTCTCTTTTTTTTCTTAGTCTGGCTAAGGGTTTGTCAATTTTGTTCATCTTCTCGAAGAACCAGCTCTTAGTTTAATTGATATTTTCTACTGTTTTTTGTTTGTTTCAGTTTCATTTATTTCTGCTCTAATTTTTATTATTTCCCTCCATCTGCTGACTTTGGGCTTTGTTGTTCTTTTTCTAATTCTGTTAGGTGTAGTTTAAGACTGATTTTAAGTTTAAGTTCAGATTTTTCTTGTTTATGAAGGTGGGCCTGTTTGCTATCAATTTCCCTCTTAGGACTGCTTTTGCTGCATCCCATATTATTTGGTAAAGTGTATTTTCATTTTCATTTGTCTCCAGATTTTTTTTTTTTTTGAGGAAGATCAGCCCGGAGCTAACATCTGCTGCCAGTCCTCCTCTTTTTTTGCTGAGGAAGATTGGCCCTGAGCTAACATCCATGCCCATCTTCCTCTACTTTATATGTGGGTGCCTGCCACAGCATGGCTTGATCAGCAGTGCATGGGTCCACACCCAGGATCCAAACCAGTGAACCCCAGGCCCCTGAAGCAGAGTTTGCAAACTTAACTGGTGCACCACCAGACCGGCCCCTGTCTCCAGATATTTTTTTATTTTTCCTTTAATTTCTTCAATGATTCATTGGTTGTTCAATGGTGTATTATTTAGTCTCCACATCTTTGTCCCTTTCCCAGCTTTTTTCTTGTTGTTGATTTCCAGTTTCATAGCATTATGGTCAGGAAAGGTGCTTGATAGGATTTCAGTGTTGTTAATTTATTGAAGCTTGCCTTGTTTCCCAACATATGGTCTATCCTTGAGAATGTTCCATGTGCACTTGAGAAGAATGTGTATTCTGCTGTTTGGGGATGGAGTATTCTATATATATCTATTAAGTTCATCTGGTCTAGTTTTTCATTTCAGTCCACTATTTCCTTGTTGATTTTCAGTCTGGATAGTCTATCCATTGATGTAAGTGGGGTGTTAAGGTCCCCTACTATTATTGTGGTGTTGTCACTGTCTCCTTTTAGGTTTAATAGTTGCTTTTTGTATTTTGGTGCTTCTGTATTGGGTGCATGTATTTTTGTAAATGTTATGTTTTCTTGGTGGAGTGTCCCTTTTATCATTATATACTGCCCCTCTTTGTCTCTCATTACCTGTTTTATCTTGAAGTCTACCTCGTCTCCTCTAAGTATGGCAAAACCTCATTTCTTTTGTTTGTCATTAGCTTAGAGTATCGTCTTCCATCCCTTCCCTCTGAGCCTGTGTTTATCTTTGGAGCTGAGATATGTTTCCTGGAGGCAGCATATCATTGGGTATTGTTTTTTAATCTGTCCTGCCACTCTGTGTCTTTTGATTGGAGAATTAAATCTATTTACATTTAGAGTGACTTTTGATATATGAGGGCTTACTACTGCCATTTTATCTCTTGTTTTCTGATTATTCTGTATTTCCCTTGTTTCTCGTACTATTTCCAACTGCCAGTTCAGTTTGGTGATTCTCTGTAATGGTTTTCTCTTTATCATTTGCGTCTCTGTTCTAATTTTTCTTTAGTGGTATCCATGAGGTTTGTATAAAAGATCTCGTATATGAGATAGTCCATTTTCTGATGGCCTCTTATCTCCTTGGTCTAAGCAGGTTCCATCCTCTTCCCCATCCAAGTTAATGTTATCACAGCTCATTCCATTTTGTGTTGTGAGTTTGTGGTTAAAATGAAGTGATTATAGTTATATTTGATACTTTCCTTTATCTTTAATGTTTTAATTGTTTGCGAACGTGTTCAGATAGAGAACTGCAATATTCTGATTTTGTCTACCTGTTTATCTCCTTGCTCAAGGCTTTGTGTCCCCCTTTTCTTTTTGTAGATGTGAAGCCCTTCTTGAGGATTTCTTGTGGGTGGTTCTTGTGGCCACGAACTCCCTTAGCTTTTGTTTATCTGGGAAAGTTTTTATTTCTCCATCATATCTGAAAGATATTTTCACTGGATGGGGTAGTCTTGGCTGAAAGTTTTTCTCTTTCGGAATTTTGAATATATCATTCCACTCTCTCCTAGCCTGTGAGGTTTCTGCTGAGAAATCTGCTGAAAGCCGGATAGGGGTTCCTTTGTAAGTTATTTTTTTCTGCCTTGCTGCCTTTAATACTTTTTCTTTGTCTTTTATTTTTGCCAGCTTTGCTACTATATGCCTTGGAGAAGGTCTTTTTACATTGATATAGTTAGGAGACATATTGGCTTTTTTCACTTGTATTTCCAGCTCTTTCCCAGGTTTGGGAAGTTCTCAGCTATTATTTCTTTGCCTGACCTTTCTCCTTCTCTTCTCCCTCTGGAATACCTATAATCCTTATGTTGCATTTCCTAATTGAGTCAGCTATTTCTTGGAGAATTTCTTCATTTCTTTTTATCTTAGTTCTCTATCTCCATCCATCTGAAGCATTTCTATATTTCTGTTCTCCAGACTGCTGATTCTCTCCTCCATAATATCAGCTCTGTTATTCGGGGAGTCCAGATTTTTCATTATCTCACCCATTGTGCTTTTTCTTCTCCAACATTTCTGATTGGTTCTTCTTTATAGTTTCACTTTCTTTTGTGAAGACATTCCTGATTTATTGAACTGTCTATCTATATTTTCTTGTAACTCATTCAGTTTTTTTATTATAGCTATTTTGAATTCTCTGTCATTTAGATTATAAATTTCTGTGCCTTCAGGATTGATTTCTGGTGCTTGTCATTTTCCTTCTGGTCTGGAGATTAAATACATTTTTTCATAGTGTTTTGCAGCTTAGATTTCTGCCTCTCCATAGTGATAGTATCTGCTCACAGCTTCCACCTGCCACCACTGGGTGAGAGTCAGGAGCTGTGTATTCTGAGCCCACTGTGATCTGCAGCTTGCTAGCTCACAGCTGCTGCTTTCCTACCTGTACTAGGGCTCTGGCTGACTGGCTGAGTGGGAGCACCAGGCAGGAGGAGGGGTGCTTTCTTTTGTTTGCGTGATCCTGGGGGTGTTCTCACTCTGCCTTTGCTATCTGCTCTCCTGGGGTGCTAGCTTGATGAAGACACCCGTGGAATAGCTTACTCACTTCTGTGTGGGGCTTTCCCATGGGCTGTTAGGGAGGTTGGAGAGCAAAGGTGTTCCCCTTGGAGGGCTGTCCCTACCCCCTCCTCTCAGAGCCATGCAGTCTGGAGCCCAGGGTTGCTGCTGTTGGGGGAGGGAGAGGAGATCCCCTTAACTCTTTCCACTTCCTCCAGGGGGTCCAGCACCTCTACCTTCAGATGTATGGCTGCGTGGGTCTCTCAGACATCTTGTGGGTTGTGTGAATGACTTTTGTTGGTAAATGAATGTCCTTTTTGTTGTCTCTTAGCAGGGAGATTCTAAGGGTAGAGCTCAGTCTGCCATGATGCTGACATCACTCCTGTTTCATTGTGGTTTTGGTTTTACATTTTCCTAATGACTGTTGAAGTTGAGCCTCTGTTTATGTGCTTATTAACAATTTGTATATCTTTTGCACAGAAGTCTATTCAAACCTTTTGTCCATTTTTTAATTGTATATTTGTCTTGTTATTGTCTTAAAGAGTTCTGTATATATTCTGCGTTCTAGTCTCTTCTCAGATAATATGATTTGCAAATATTTTCTTCCATTTTGTCAATTGTCTCTTCACTTTACTGCTGGTATCCTTGGAAGTCCAGAAATTGCAATTTTGATGTAGTTCAATGTATCTGTTTTTTCTTTGGGTTGATTGTTCTTTAAATGTTATATTTAAGGAACCATTGCTTAATCCAAGGTTAAAAACAAAGATTTACACCTATGTTGTCTTCTACGAGTTCTGTAGTTTTAGATCTTACATTTAGGTCTTTGATTCATTTTCAGTTAATGTTTGTATTTTGGTGTGAGGGAATGGGCCAACTTCATTCTTCTATGTGTGGTTATCCAGTTGTCACAGCACTAGCTGTTGAAAAGTATGTTCTCCTCCATTGACATGACTTGGCAGTCTTCAAAAATCAGTTAATGTAAATGTCTGGACTGTTAATTATGTTTCATTGATCTATATGTCTATTCTTATGCCAGTACCACATAACCTTGACTACTATAGCTTTGTAGTATGTTTTGAAATTGATAAGTGTGAGTCCTTCAGCTTTGTTTTCAAAATTGTTTTGGTTGTTTTGGGTTCCTTGTATTTCTTTGTGAATTTTAGAATCAGTTTGTTAATTTATGCAAACGAGGCAGCTGGAATTTTCGTAGGGATTGTGTTGAATGTGTAGATCAACTTTGAGAGTATTGACATCTTAACACTATTAACTCTTCTGATCTCTAAACCAGGGATATGTTTCCTTTTTAATTTTTTCTTTAATATTTTTCAGTGATCTTTTATAGTTTTTAGTAGTCTTAGACTTTGTTAAACTTACTCCTGAGTATTTCGTACTTGTTGATGCTATTGTAAATGGAATTTTCTTAATATCATTTTTGGATTGTTCACTGCAAGTATATAGAAATACAATTGATTTTTGTATATTCATCTTGTATCCTGAAACTGTTTATTGTCTTTAATAGTTTTTCTCTGTGTGTGCATGGATTCCTTAAAATTTTCTATATGGGACATGATGTCATCTGCAATTAAAGATATTTGACTCCTGGGGCAGGCCCAGTGACACAGCAGTTAAGTGCACATGTTCTGCTTCGGCAGCCCAGGGTTCGCCGGTTTGAATCCCGGGTGCAGACATGGCACTGCTTGTGAAGCCATGCTGTGGTAGGCATCCCACATTTAAAGTGGAGGAAGATGGGCATAGATGTTACCTCAGGGCCAGTCTTCGTCGGCGAAAAAGGGGAGGATTGGAAGATGTTACCTCAGGACTAATCTTCCTCAAAAGAAAAAAAGTGATATTTGACTCCTTCTTTCCCAAACTGGATGCTTTTTATTTAGTTTCTTTTCCATTTTCCCAGGCTAGAACTTTCAGTACAATGTTGCATAGAAGTGGCAAGTGCAGGCATCTTTGTCTTATCTCTGATCTTATGGGGAAAGCTTTGAGTCTTTCACCATTGAGTGTGTTGTTAGCTGTGGGATTTTCATGGATAACTTTATCAGGATTAAGAGATTCCTTTCTATTCCTTTTTTTTTAATCTTGCAAAGACGAACTTTGTCAAGTGCTTTTCTGCGTCTATTGAGATGATAATGTAGTTTTTGTCCTTTATCCTCTTAATGTAGTGTATTACATTTATTTTTGTTTAGTTGAACCAACCTTGGATTTATGGCACAATCTCACTTGGTCATGGTGTATAATCATCTTTAAACGTTACTAGATTTAATTTGCTAGTATTTTGTTGAGAATTATTGTGTCTACTTTTTCATAAGGCATATTAGTGTGTAGTTTTCTTGTGATGTCTTTGGTTTTAATAACCGGTTTTACTGACCTCAGAGAATGAAATGGTAAGTCTGCATTATTTGTAAAATAGAGTTTGTGGAAGATTAGTGTTAATTCTTCTTTTAGTGTTTTGTACACTCACCAATGAGACCATTTGATCCTAGACTTCTCTTTATGAAAAGTTTCTTGATTACAATTCAGTCTCTTTACTTGTTTCAGGTCTATTCAGGTTTTCTATTTCTCCTTGAGTTAGTTTACTTAGTTTATGTCCTTCTAGGAATTATCCATTTCACCTAGGCTTTCTAAGTTGTTGGCATACAACTATTCATAGTATTCCTTTACAATCTGATTTATTTCTGTAAGGTTGATAGCAATGTCCCCTCTTTCATTGTCTGATTTTAGTAATTGGAATCTTCTCTCTTTTGTTTTCTTGATCAGTCTAGCTAAAGATTTGTCAATTTTGTTGATCTTTTCAGAGAAACAACGTTTGGTTCCCTTGATTTTTCTCTATTTTTTTTTACTCTCTTTCATTTTTTTTCTATTCTATATGATTTCCTTCCTTCTGCTTCTTTTGGGTTTGTTTTGCTCTTTTTCTGGTTTCTTAAAGTGGAAAGATAGGTTATTGATTTGAGATCTTTCATCTTTTCAATACAGGTATGTATAGCTATAACTGTACCACTAAGCACTGCTTTCACTGCATCGTATAAGTTTTGGTATGTTGTGTTTTTGTTTTCTTTTGTTTCCAAGTATTTTCTACTTTCCTTTTGATTTATTCTTTGGCTCTTGGATTATTTAGGAGAATGTTGTCTAGTTTCCACATATTTGTGAATTTCCTACAGTTGCTGTTGTTGTTGATTTCTAATTTCATTCCATTGTGGTCAGAGAGCATGCTCTGTAGGATTTGTGTTTCTTAATTTAATGAGACTTGTTTTATGTCCTAATATTTGGTTTATCCTGGAGAAAGTTCATGTGCACTTGTGAAGAAAGCCTATTCTGCTGTTGGGTAGAGTGTACTATAGATGTCTGTTAGGTCTAAGTGATTTATAGTTTTCAAATCTTCTATTTCTTTGTTCATCTTCTCTCTAGTTGTCTATTATTATTGGAAGTGGGATACTGAAGTCTGTAACTTTTATTGTTGAACTATTTTTCTCTCCACTTCTGTTAGTTTCTGCTCCATGTTTTAGGGGACTCTGTTTTTACGTGCATATATGCTTGTGATAGTTATCTGAGTGATTAAACCTTTTATCATTATCTTTGTCTCTAGTAACAGTATTTATCTTAATGTCTGCTTTGATATTGATATAGCCTCTCCAGCTCTCATTATGTTAGTGTCTAGATAGTCTATCTTTTGCATTCTTTTATTTTCAACCTATTAGTCTTGGAGTCTTAAGTATGTCTGTTGTTGAGAGCATATAGTTAGATCATATTTTTTATCCATTCTGTGAGTCTCTATCTTTTAGTTGAGTGTTTAATTAATTACCATTTAACATAATTACTGGTAAGGTATGGATTCTGTCTGCCATTTAGTTATTTGCAGTCTATATATCTTATGTTTTCTTTGTTCTGCTATTCCTCTAGTATTGCCCTTTTTTGTGTTAAATATTTGCAGTTTGGCATTTTAATTGCTGTTTCCTTTATATTTGTTATATTTGAGTTATTTTCTCCATCACTCCTTAGAGATTCCAGTTAACTTAAAAAAATCTCGTTTAAATTAATGCCAGCTTAATTTTAATAGTATATAAAAACTTCAGTCTTACATAACATCATTCTCTTTTCCCTCTTTGCTGTTAAGGTCATAAATTACATCTTTATACGTTGTATGCCCCTCAACCCAGATTTATAATTATTGCTGTATGCAGTCGTCGTCTAAAGAAGAGAGGAGAAAAAAAGAGTAACAAACAAAAAATCATTTATGTTGTTTTACATTTACCTATGTAGTTACCTTTACTAGTGTTCATTTTCTTTTAATGTGGATTTGATTTACTGTCTAGTATTCTTAAATTACAGCCTGAAGGACTCTCTTTAATGATTCTTATAGCGCAAGTCTGCTAGCAACAAATGGTCTATTTTTTTAAATCTGAAAATATCTGAATTTCTTCATTTTGAAGGAGTTTTTCTAGGTAAAGAATTCGTTATTGACCTTTTCTTCTATCAGCACTTTGAATATATCATCTCACTGTCTCTGGCCTCCATGGTTTCTAATGAGAAATCAGCTGTTATCTTATTGAGGATCTCTTGTATATGATGAGCCATTTCTCTCTTTCTGCTTTCAAAATTCTCTCTTTGTCTTTTCACAGTTTGATTATGATGTGTCTAGGTATGGATCTCTTTGAGTTTATCCTACTTGGAGCTTGTTGACTTCCAAGATAAGCATATTAATGTGTTTCCTACAATTTTGGATGTTCTTGGACGTTACTTCTTCAAATATGTTTCTGCCCTTTTCTGTCTCTCCTTTCCTTCTGGGAATCCCCTTATGCTTATATTGGCACAATCGATGGTGTCCCACAGGTCACTGAAACTCTGTTCACATTTCATTCATTCTGTTTTTTCTCTTCCTCATACTGGATAATCTCATTTGATGTATGTTCAAGTTCACTGATTCTTTCATCTGCCTCCTCAAATCTGCTATTTATTTTTGCATTTTTTGTTTCAGTTGTTATACTTTTTAACTCAAGAATTTCTGCTTGGTTTTTTCTTAGAATTTCTATTTCTTTTTGATAAGACATTCTTCTCATAATTTCCTTTAGATGTTTAGCCATAGTTTTCTTTAGTTCTCTGGACTTATTTAAAATACATGATTTAAAGTCAAGTCTAGTATCGTGGCTTCCTTCAGGACAGTTGCTGTTGACTGCTCCCCCCTACCACCACCCCTATATATGAGCCATATTTCTTGTTTCTCTGCATGTCTCAATTTCTTGTTGAAAATTGGACACTCTAAATAATGTGACAGCTCTTGTAGTCAGATTCTCCTGCTTTGTGTTTTTCATTGCTCTTTGTTGTTTTAGCATTGCTGTTTATTTACTTAGTTCCTCAAACTAATTATATAAAGTCTGTATTCTTTGAGTTTATACCCTATAATTGGAGATTGATTTCGTTAAATGCTTGGAGTCAGTAAATCTCCTATTGCTTGTCAAGGGGCTGTGCATAGGTTGGGCATGCTGAAGCATTCAGCTAAGCAGTTGACAACTCTGCCTTAACCTTCTCTTCCTGCTTGCTCAGAACCTGCTGTCTGCCGGAAGTGAGAGCTTAGGATTTGTTAGGTCTTTCCTGAGTATGCACACTGCCTTACACTTACATGCAGCCTTCTGGTATCCAAGGAATATGTTGGAACTTTTCAAAGCCCCCTATGAGCTTCTCATTCCTCAGTTTTTTTCCTTTTTATGGTTTTTGTTTAGCCTATTGTTTATCCAGACTGTTCTCTGTGTCACAGTCAGCTGTAGCACTAAGCAATTCTTGCTGATTGTTTAGTGAAACACCAAGGAGAAGGTTGTTTGCCCTGGGTGAGCTCTGATTCAGTTCAGAGACAAGCCATGCAACTGGGGTTTTACAGGGAATTGTCACACAGGTCAAATAATGACAACTTCTGGGAATGAGACTTTGCAGAAATTCCAGCTGCCAGGCTGCTGGTTTTCACTGTGATCACAGGCTGTTCAAGTATACCACTCCACTAGGGAGATGAGCATGAGAATAGAACAAGTTAAAATACTACAATGTTCACTGTTCTTACTGACATTCGGCCACCTTTCATAAATAAATGCTCCTAGATTTTCATAAGATTTTGATTATTTTCAGAGTTCTGTAAAAGCTGATTTTAATAATTTGTGCCAGTGTTCACACTGCTTTTATGGAAGAAAGGATTTTGGAGGTCCTCACTCTGCCATTCCTGCTGAAGCTGCTCAGAATTTAGAAGTTTAAACTGAGCTATGGGAAGCAATTGAAGGGCCTTACACAAGGAAATAATTTAACCGGATTTGATCCACAAGTCAAGGCAAGTGTGATGCCTTATAGATGAAGCATCTTACTCTTGAAGAATTTAAGTGCTTTTTTCCCCCAAAGTCACAATGCTTATTTTAACAGAATAGAATAAGAACGTGGTCTCTCCTCATATCTTTCCAGTGTTCTTTTTGTACTATACTATGGTTTTTAGTGGTTGGTTTAGTTAAACCTCAGTAATCCTAAGAAATAAAAGGACAGGGATTGGCTGCCAGTCAGGACAAATAAAGCGTTCATGTGTGTAAGTGCCAAACACTGGTACATAATATTGTTCCATAAATGTCAGTTAGGTATGAATGTCAAAGTTCTTGTTGAGGGGCCGGCCCTGTGGCTGAGTGGTTAAGTTCGCGTGCTGTGCTTCGGCAGCCCAGGGTTTCGCCGATTGAGATCCTAGGCAGGGACATGGCACCACTCGTCAGGCCATGCTGAGGCGGCGTCCCACATGCCACAACTAGAAGGACCCACAACTATGTACCAGGGGGCTTTGGGGAGAAAAAGGAAAAGTAAAATCTTTAAAAGAAAAAGAAAGAAAGAAAGTTCTTGTTGAAATAGTTAATAGTTTGATTCCCAAAGGGCGTAAATTAAAACTGAGAGTGCCTTTCTTATCTTTCTTGCAAAGTAGATCTTTTGTTCATTTTTTTCTTAAGCCATTAAACAAATGAGTGAAGTATACAAATAAATAGCAACGTTGGGAGAATGTAGTTTTTTGATAAACCAGTAATTAATTTATACCACGTACTGACCTGGTTAATGTAGAGGTTATGGAGTAGAAGAACATCTATCATTTTTATTGGTTCCCCCGTTATTTATTATGACTTCATTGATTCTCTTGTAAGCCTTATTGTGTAGTAATTGCACTTTATCAAACACCTTATTTTTCTAGTTTAGCTAGAGTTTTTTGGGTTTTTTTTTTAAGATTTTATTTTTGCTTTTTCTCTCCAAAGTCCCCCAGTACATTGTTGTGTATTTTTAGTTGTGGATCCTTCTAGTTGTGGCATGTGGGATGCCTCCTCAGCATGGCCTCATGAGCGGTGCCATGTCTGTGCCCAGGATTCGAACCGGCGAAACCCTGGGCTGCCAAAATGGAGCATGTGAACTTAACCAGTCGGCCATGGGGCTGGCCCCTTAGCTAGAGTTTTGTGGGGGTTTTCCCCTCAGTTTTATTGAGATATAATTGACGTACATCACTGTATAAGATTAAGGTGTACAGCATAGTAGTTTGACTTAGATATGTTGTAAAATGATTAGCGAAGTAAGTTTAGCACTTGTCGTCTCACATGGATAGAATAAAAAGAGAAAGCAAAAAAAGAGAAAAATTTTTTTCCTTGTGATGAGAATGCTTAGGATTTACTCTCAGTTTTCATGTATATCATACAGCAAGTTAACTCTAGTCATCATGCTGTACATTACATCCCTAGTATTTAATTTACCTTGTAACTTGAAGTTTGTACCTTTTGACCGCCTTTCTCCAATTCCCCATCCCTCCACCCCTACCCCAGGTAACTACAAATCTGTTCTCTGTTTTTCTAAGTGTTTGGTTGGGTTTTTTGGTTTTGTTTTGTTTTTAATATTTCACATTGAAGTGTGATCATACAGTAGTTGTCTTTGTCTGTCTAACTTATTTTACTTTAGCATACTGCCCTTGAAGTCCATCCGTGTTGTCACAGATGGCAGAATTTCCTCTTTTCTTTTATGGCTGAATAATACTTCATTGCATCTATGTGTGTGGAATACAACTTCTTTATCTCCTCATTCATTGATGGGTATTTAGGTTGTTTCCAAGTCTTGGCTATTGTAAATAATGCTGCATTGAACATGGGAGTGCAGATATCTTTTCAAGTTAGTGTTTCTGTATCCTTCTGATATATTCCCAGAAGCAGATTTGCTGGATCATGTGGTAGTTCTATTTTTAATTTTTTGAGGATCCTCCATACTGTTTCCATATTTGTGGCTGTACCAGTTTACAGTCCCACCAACAGTGCACAAGGGCTCTCTTTTCTCCACATCCTCACCAGTATTTATTATCTCTTGTGTTTTTGATTATGGCCATTCTAACAGTGTGAGGTGATATCTCATTGTTGTTTTGATTTGCATTTCCCTAATGACTAGTGATGTTGAACATCTTTTCATATGCCTTTCAGCCTTTCGTAGATCTTTGGAGAAATGTCTACACAGGTCTTTTGCCCATTTTTTAAATTGGAGTATTTGGTTTTTTGCTCTTGAGTCGTTTGAGGTTTTTTTAATATATTTTGGATACTAACTCCTTATCAGATATATGGTTTGCAAATACTTTTTCCTACTCCATGAGTTGTGTTTTCACTTTGTTAATTGTTTCTTTTGCTGTGCAGAAACTTTTTAGTTGGATGTAGTCCCCTTTATTTATTCTTGCCTTTGCTGCTTGTGCTTTAGGTGTCACATCCAAAAGATTATTGCCAAGACCCATGACAAGGAGCTTTTTTCTTATGTTTTCTTCTAGGAGTTTCAAGGTTTCGGCTCTTACGTTTAATTAAATCTTTAGTCAATTTCAAGTTAATTTTTGTGAGTAGTATAAGATAGGGGTCTAGTTTCATTCTTATACATGTGAATATCCACTTTTCCTAACACCGTTTATTGAAGAGACTATCTTTTCTCAATTGAGCCTTCTTGGCTCCCTTGTCGAATATTAGTTGATCATATATGCTTGGGATTATTTCTGGGCCCTTGATTCTGTTCCATTGATCTGTTTGTTTTTCTGCTGGTGTCATACTGTTTTGATTACTGTGACTTTATAGTATATTAGCTAGAGTTTTTCCCATCAAACAGCCATCTGTTATATTAATTCTACTTTGTACTGCAGCACAAACTAGTCTTTCTGAGCAAGACTACAAATCCCAGCGTGTTCAACCTGAGGTTCCATTTGTTATATGAAATTCCTCTAACATTTTCAGCAGCAGTTTTATCCAAAGTGCAGAATTTACTGAAATTACCTAAACTTTAATTTTTCACTTAGGTTACTTACAACAGGAAAACCTCACTTCTACCTGCCAGACTTTTATTTTGGAAAGTTCAAATTTAAAAGAATATGCAGAACACTGTACAGATGAAGGTTTTATCCCAGCCTGCTTATTGGTGAGTGATTTTGTTCCATAAGGGAAATAATTCATCATTGACCAACATAAGAGACTATAAATACAATCTTAAAATCAGCTCATTAGCAAAGTCAAAATTGGCAGAAATTTGGTAGTTTGTATTCATGCATGACTGGGAAAACCCAAAGGAGGCCAGCTCTTCTTTTCACACACTAATGCAGAGCTGGTAAGTGAATTACAGTTTTGCCTCTGAGAATCTGTTTCAAAATGACACCCTCATTTCTAATTAGTTTTACTATTGCTCGTGTTGGGGCTTAGTTGTTCACTGGCTGTTATGGACTGGACATTTGTGTCCCCTCAAAATTCATATGTTGAAACCTTAATCCCCAGTGTGATAGTATTTAGAGATGGGGCCTTTGGAAAATAATTAGGTTTAGATTAGGTCATGAGGTTGGGACCTTCCTGATGGAATTAGTGCCTTTATAAAAAGTGGAAGAGAGAGAGAAATCTTTCTCCATGGGCACACACAAGGAAAGATTATGTCAGCACACAGCAAGGAGGGGGATGTCTTCAAACCAGAAAGTTGGCCCTCTTGAGGAACCAAATTGGCTAGCACTTTCATCTTGGACTTCCCAGCCTCCAGAACAATGAGATATAAATGTCTGCTATTTAAGCCACCTGGTCTGTGGTATTGTATAGCAGCCCTACCTTTCCTATATCTATTTTCCTATATTTCCTGTATTTGCTTACTTCAAACAAATATAAAACAGATATTTTAATATCTTGTTCTCACCTCTTTTTTAAATATCACTAGACCAACAGAGCATTATTTGGTGTATATTCTGAAACTACATTATTTGAAATGGTATTTTGTCATTTTACTTTTAACATCGCTCCTTAGAGTCATTTCAGCTATCACAGACAACAAGATCATCTGTGGAGGAAACTTTAAAAAATTTATAAAACTTTGAGAGTTTAGAAAGATCAAAAGATACAAAATATACAAATGTCTATTGTATTTCTTTATACTGACAATGAACCATTGGAAATTGAAATTTTTTTTAAATACTATTTTCAATAGCACCAAACAAACATAAAATACTTAGGGTAATAAATCTAACAAAGTCTGTATAGAATCTGTATGCTAAAATCTGTGTGAAAGAATTGAATAAAAGAGATATACTGTGTTCATGCATTGAGAAACTCAGTATTAAGATGTCAAGTTTTCCCGTTTTGATCTATAGATTCATTACAATCTAAATCCCCACAAGCATTTTTGTAGACAGCAACAAGCTAAATTCTAAATTTTATATGGAAAAGCAAAGGAACTAGAATAGCCCAAACAATTCTTAAAAAGGATTAGTTGGAGGACTCACATTACTTGCTTTTAAGACTTACTGACAAGCTATAGTAATCAAGATTGAGTGGCATTAGGGGACAGTTAGGCACTCAGATCAGTAAAACAGAAAAGAGAGCCCAAATATAGACCAACAAACTGATTTTTGACAAAAGTACTAAAGGTAATTCAGTGGAGGAAGGATAATCTTACCAACAAATGGTGATAGAACAGATATTCAGATACAGTAGAAGAACCTCTGTGCATACCTTATACAAAAATTAACCAAAATGGATAATAGACTAAAATATAAAATGTAGAACTATAAGACTTTTAGGAGAAAACTTGTGTAACCTTGGTTTTGGCAATGAGTTTTTAGATATGATACCAAAAACACTGACTATAAAAGGAAAAACTGGGCAGCCCTAATGGTCTAGTGGTTAAAGATTGTTGCTCTCACTGCTTTGGTGACCCAGGTTTGATTCCTGGTCATGGAGCCATGCCACTCATCTGTCAGTCACCCTGCTGTGGTGGCAGCTCACATAGAAGAACTAGAAGGACTTACAAGTAGAATATATAACTATGCACTCGGGTTTGAGGAGGAAAAAGAAAAAGAGAAAGATTTGCGACAGATGTTAGCTCAGGGTGCATCTTTCCCGGGGGTTGGGGGGGGGGCAAGGAAAAATTGATAAATTCAACTTTATAAAAATTAAAAATTTTTGCTTTACAAGGACAACAATTAGAAGAATGTCAAGCTGGGAGAAAATGTTTGTAATTCACATATCTAATAAAGGATTTGTACCAAGAATATATTTTTGAAAACTTTTAAAATTCAAAAAAAACTGAATTTTTTTTTTAATGGACAAGAGATCAGAAGACCCTTCCCCAAAGAAAATATACGGATAGCAATAAGCATGTGAAAAAAGTGCTGCACACAGATAGTCATTAGGAAAATGCAAATTAATACCCTGACAATATACCAATATATACCTATTAGAATGGCTAAAGTAAAAAGCAATTTAAAAACTCAGATCCTTGATGGCAAGGATGCAGAGCAGCAGGAACTTTATAGCTGCTTTGAAAAACAAATTGGCAGTTGTTGGTAAAGTTAAACATACACTCCCCATCTAACCCAGCACTCGTACACTCAGATGTATGTTACCCAAGTGAACTGAAAAACCTACGTTCACACAAAAATCTGCACACTAATGTTTATCAGTGATGGTCAAAAACTGTAAACAATCAAGATGTCTTTCAGTAAGTGAATGAATAAACAAGTTGTGGTATGTTCATTCAATGGGGTACTGCTAAGCAATAAAAGGCAACACACTATTGATTCAGATAACATGAATAAGTTTTAAATAAAGTCTTCTGAATTCTAAATGAGCAGTTCTAAACGAGTAAATAAATACATTATAGATATTGGGAGCCAGGTTTCTCTATGAGAAAAAATGATACAAATAAGCATAAGAATGAAAACTGTGGTGTTGAATTAGAGATACCAGTGTAAGTCTTGTTTATTTTAATATATGTCCAAATATATACAGAATATAGATATGTTTGTATATGTAGATTAGCGTGTCTGTGTTTGTATGGCTCTGTCTGCTCTGAGGGCCTAGCTACAGTAATACCCCAGTAGCTACAGCACACCTAGCACCCAGATCTTTGCTTCTTACAGTTCTGGAGGCTGAGAAGACCAAGGTCAAAGGTCCCTCCTGTAGCAGTCATTCAGCAATTAATTATTTATTAGCTACTAGAAATATGACCACATTAGTATTAAGCAAATTCCCTAATTTTTCAGGCTTCAATTAAGACAGAAGAACAAATTAGGAATCTACTGTGAAAGTTCAGGAGGAGAAAGGGAACTAATCACCTACTATCTGTTAGACATTGTCCCAGACACGTTACATGTAATCTCACTCTTCACAACAAAAGATTCTATGAATTAAGAATTAATATGTTCCTTTTTTATGTATGAAAGTAAGCCTTAGGGAATTTAGGTGTTTTGTTACACATGTATTAACGTTGAACATGACACTAGAACTATCTGCTATAAAAATCCTTGATCTTCCCTTTTATGTTGTATGACTCAAATTTGATGTAATAAAAGCCTGCCTTTGAGTAGTAGTAGGAATAGGGTAGGGGGCATGAGGTTATGAGATGGTAGAAGTGAAAATACAAAGGTACTGACCCTTAGGAAGGGTATGTCTTAACACTAAGTTTTTTTGCTTTATTCTTAACAGGTTCATACGGCTTTCAGGATAGAAAGCACAGATTAGGAGTGGGTCCTTATTGTTTTTAAATAGTTGTATGACTGGATCCTACCTCCCAGCTGAAAACTGCTTTTCTGCCTTTGAACTGTCTTAGCTAAAGAAACATAGTCACAATGTCTTGTTCAAACAGACAGGGTTCTTTACCTTAGAAGATTTGATGCCACCCCTAACTTGGGTAACTGTTAGGTTTTTGATGACCTGCTCTTTACCCTTTCTTCATCAGCTACTCTGCAATCCAGATCTTCTGTTAACTTTTTTATGTGGCAAAATGTTTCATGCTGGGAAATTATTGTAGTATAATACAGTGTTGGTAATCCTTGATCTTTTTCTTTTCAGTCTTTATTTGGAAATAACTTGACAACAATTTTGAATGAATATGTAGCTATGAAAGCAAAAGGTAAGAATTTAGGTTTGGGGATTTTTTTCTGTTAGTTTTATACAGGATTTATCTAATTATTTTAATTAAAAATAATTTTTAAAGGATATTAATGCCTCTTAAAAACCATAAGAAAACTTGTTTCAGTTTTGATGAGATAAGTTTTATTGGGAAATGTCTAATTAAATAGTTTGTGTTTATATTCTGAGATAAATAATTGAAAATCTGAATATTAGCGTATATAACAAAATAATTTTTTTTAAAGATATACAAATCCTAACTCTGGGTATCTACCCTGGTGAACAGGCCTTGCTATGTGTTAATAAAATTTCAAACTAATATTTTAATTTTAAGTTCTTTGTAGTCTAAATCTGGACACAGGAGCCAGTCATAAAATTCTGGCTTATATTTATCAGAATACTAAATAATACTTTTTAAAATTAACGTTCTAGGGGAAAGTTAGAATTGTTTATTTTATTCCCTAATATTGATTATTTCAACATTAACAGAAGATTAGCAGTAAAGAATCAATTAGCATAAAATTATAACATTAAAAAATAGAAATAAGCTTATCATTTATTGAGTACTCTTTGTATGCAGCATTATGCTAGGTGCTTTCATGTTTTATCTCAGTCTTTAAAATAATCCAGTGAGAGGTGTTGATTGTTTAGATCCATTTTTAAGTATCAGAAAACTGAGGATTAGAGAAGCCAGATAACTTTTCCAAGAGCACAAAACTAGAAACTGTAGAAAGTAATTCCTGGAAGTTCAGGGCCTGAATTTCATTTCTAACTCTTCAAGAAGGTTACTTGATCTTTCTGCCAGTTTTCCTTTCCCAAAGTATCTTAGAGTGTAAATGACATTAAACAATATACAACAATTTCAGCACAGAGGTTTGCATCCCACTTTTATGTTGAGTAGCTTTCTCTGGTTTGAGTTTTTAATAAGTATTTGGTAAAGATTTTAAATATCTTATGAATTTCCCATCATTATGGCTTTAGAGTACATCCTTAAAGAGACTAATTAGTCCTTGGGAATTTTACCTGTAGTTGTAAGTGTAGTAACTGGTGAACCCTTTTTAAGAGGTTCCTGAGCAGTCACAGTGATTTGGGTGTGACTACATGGGATGTAGAAAACTAATTTCCAACCTCAATGGAGTTTGCATAATCTTTACGATAATTATTTGTTATAAATCAAATTATTTTAATTTACTTCCAAATGTCACATAGAACAAATATTTAAAATAGTCTGTCTGTTTTTAATTCAAAGAAGTGATCTAAAAAAGCTTCAGAGATTTCACAGATGTCCATTTCCATTCATATTACATCTGATAACTCAGTGACTTGAGAAAAGGAAGCAACCTCATAGCTTTGTAGGTCATTTTACAAAACAGACATTTCTGTGTTCCCAACATAATGTCAACAGCTGAGAGAAATGTTTCTTTTCCTTATTGATTTTCTGTCCAAATTAAATGAATTTTCTCCAACTGGGTTTATTAAGAAACTTTTCCTCTTATGATTTAGAAACATCAAATGATGTCCCAGCAATTATGTCATCGCTGTGGAAGAAGTTAGACCATACGCTTTCTCAGATCAGGTAATAAAAAACATAAGTTTATCAGAATATGCATAATTTTGTAATGCAGACACATGTAAGAATCACTTCAGGTTTAAATCTTCTTATGATCCACACAGTGCATTATATAACACTCGAGAAAAATTTTAAGTCTTTTGTTTCTTAAAAGCAATCAGCCTGGGGCCAGCCTGGTGGCGCAGCGGTTAAGTTTGCACATTCCGCTTCGGTGGCCTGGGGTTCGCGGGTCCGGATCCGGGGTGCGGACCTATGCACCGCTTGGCAGGCCATGCTGTGGTAGGCATCCCACGTATAAAGTAGAGGAAGATGGGCATGGATGTTAGCTGAGGACCAGTCTCCCTCAGCAAAAAGAGGGAGGATTGGCAGCAGTTAGCTCAGGGCTAATCTTCCTCAAAAAAAAAAGAGGAGGATTGACAGTGAATGCTAATCTTCCTCAAAAAAACAAAACAAAACAAAACAAAATCAGCCTAAAATAATCCTCATGTTAAAGAGACACATTCTGGGGTGGCAAATTTTGTTCCTCTTCAGTACACTCTATGGTGTTTGTACAAGGAGCAAATCGCCTGATGTATTTCTCAACGTGTGTCCCCATGGTTAAGCAACACATGACTGTATATACCATTCTGAAATATATTAAGTTCCTATAGTCAAGTCAAATTGTATTCTCAATGGGATATCAAGGCTCTGTAATGCATATTGCATTGGATAGAAACTTGATTAAAATTATGTGTGTGTGTGCTTACATGCCAGTATTTTTTTTCCTAAAGCAAATAAGATTTGGTTACTCCCCAAAAAATGTGCTTGTCTTTTTTGTCTGAGAGAGATGTGATGCCTTTTAACTCATAATTTACTTCAGGACTGACTATAACTAAAGCAGAGTATATCTTAGCAACAGAAGTTTTTTAATGTCTGACTTCTTTGTTTTATTTGTTAGGAGCATGCAAAGTTCCCCAGGGTTTGCTGCCAATCAGAGAGGTTGGTGTTCAACTTTAAACTATAAATAATGTTCAGAGTTAACTCAAACTCAAACCAACTGTCAGATGAACATTTTAATTAGTAATACATGTGTCTAAGTATATATTTTGTTTATACTACTGCTTTTCTAAGTACAGTTATTTTAGGAAACAACATTTTTATTTGTTGTAAAAATATGCATTTTAAGTACTCCTGTTTATCTCTTTGGCTGTCATGTGTTCCCGTCTTTTAGTTCTCATTCCATAAGTTTGTTTCCTAACTTGTGGAGGTGTTACAATATGAATTAGAAGATTTGAGCATAATCATTATAGCTTGTTTCCTATGAAATTATTGCATAAACTTAGTTGATATTTTCAAGGGCTGTTTTTCAATATGTAGGTCAAGCATGTTAAATAGCAGGCCATGTATCATGCAGACTTCTTAAAATTCCTGAACTACTCTGACATTGAGTTAAGTTTTTAAATGCTCATGTTTTTCAGCCCGAACAAGAAGTGGAATTGCAGAAATCAAACGGCAGAGAAGACTTGCATCTCAAGCAGCTCCCGTCAGTTCAGAGTTGCTGACGTTACCGTATCTTTCGGGACAATTTACTACTTCTCCTTTGACAGCTACACAAGTTACGCGGCCAACTGGCCAAATTTCAACTCCTTTGAGGTCAAATTTTGTAGTGGTCAACCATTCACAGTCACAAGACTCTGTGACCAGTAAGTTTAAATTTTGCTCTTAAATTTTGTTTTTAATCAAATTGTATACACAAGGTGATATACTAATATCTTTATACTCATAAAATTATAGTAAGAAAAAAAATGAGAGGCTAGAAATGGAAAAGACTTTAGGTAAATTTACCATGAAATAAACATATTATTAAATCTGTGAGATATTTTAATCTAGGATTCTTCTCATTTCTATTCTAACTGAAGTCCAGCCTTGAACACTTCTAATTCTCAATTTTCTACATTAATAGAAAGACCTTGTTGTATTTGATTTTTTTTTTTTCTTTTTGGTGAGGAAGGTTGGCCCTGAGCTACCATCTGTGCCAATATTCCTCTATTTTTGGTATGTTGGATGCTACCACAGCACGGCTTGATGAGTCCTGTGGAGATCTGGCCCAGGATCCAAACCCACGAACTCCGGGCTGCCAAAGCAGAGCATGCAAACTTAACCATTACGCCACCAGGCTGGCCTCAATATTTGGTTTTAAAAGAAATACACATTATATTTCACCACCTCTTTGTCTTTGTTCGTGCTAGTCAGTCTTCTTGGAATAAGGAATATTTTCCAGTTCACTTTTTTTTTTTTTTGAGTTAATGATAGGTTACAATCTTGTGAAATTTCATTTGTACATTAATGTTTGTCATTCATGTTGTAGGTGCACCACTTCACCCTTTGTGCCCATCCCCCACCCCACCTTTCCCCTGGTATCCACTAAACTGTTCTTAGTCCACATTTTTAAATTCCTCATATGACAGTTCACTTCTTTTTCTGCATGTTGAAAATCCTTCATGTTCCTGGCTGAATCTTAGAGCTAGGATAAACTTAGAGATCATCTGGTACATCTTGCTTGTTACTTGAAACTATGGAAAACACATGATATTAAGGGGCAGAAAGCTAGTTAATAACAGAGTTGGGATTAGAATTGAGACGCCAGCTCTCTCAGTTCCTAGCCTGTCTTCTTTCTCTTCTGTGCAGCTGAAATTTATTGCCTTCTGTTACATTCTCACTTGTTTCTATCTTTTCTCCAACTTCTTTTACACCTCTGGGTAAAAACACTTAGTTTATATACACTGTAGTGTACACTTAGTTTATACTTCTTACAGTTCTTCCATTCTGCCATGTTACTTTTTGTTGAGATTATACTGTACTTTATATTTTATTGTAAAACTTTAAGTCACAGGGACTGTATTTTATTCATCTTAATATCTTCCATACTGCCTTTCACATAGTAGGCACCCAGTGTATGTTAACTGAATTTAATACAAAATAATAATCATTTCATAATGCGACTTATTCCATTAAGTTTAGAGAACTATTCAATTTCCTTGACTTACTGGTTTGTTTTCTTGAAATACAGCTGCAGAGGCTTTAAGTATCATTCCTGGTCCTCAGGAAAAGAAAACTCAAGCCAGTTTAATGTCTCCTGGTAGACGCAAAAGGTAAATGCTTTTTAAAGGAACGAGTTTACAGTAACTTTTAGGAAAAAAGAGAGAATTACACCAGGATATTTACATTGTGAATAAAATAGCAAGATTGGATTAAGGTCTGGGGACTATTTACTGTTATATTATATCCATTCCAAAACACATTTTTTCTCCCACATTCTAACTTCTCTAAAATCAGGTTGCATCTTGTAATCAATGGCAAATCACCATTTCATTGGAAATGTGTTTTTTCTATTTGGGTGCAGAATGGTATATCTTAAAGTTGATGTTATCTCAGATTTTTTGCAATAACTGTTTTTTAAATGAATATAAATAATACTGGCATATGTTAAGGTCTACAAACACATATTTAAAGTCCTAAATCAATTGATAGAAATCTTTTCAGGGATAGTCTCTGAGAAAAGTTCTTTTTGTCCTTACTTATCCCATGTGTCTTTGTTCAAAGGATATTTCAGAAAAGCGAGAGATCAGTTTAAAATGTTTTTCCTGATTTTACAACTGCCACACCATGAGTATTTTTGTTGGAATTTTTACTGTTGGTGGTTTCTCATTCAAAGCTGACCTCAGCCTCCTTTATGGCAAGCTTTCTCACTTAGCCACATAAAATAGAAAAACAACTATAACAATTTATAGCATTTATAGGAAACTTGACATTTTTGTAATGTCTTTACATATACTTTATTTCATTCAGTTCTTTTAGAAACTGAATAATGCAGTTGGTCTTATCCCCTTATGAAATGAGTCAGGACCAAAGCTTACTTCGCTACAGACCACATAGGCCAAAAGTGGTAACCTCAAATTTGTTTCTTCTTAATTCAAATCTAATAATGCTTTCCTACTCTGCTGCCCTTTGTTCCTACCACAAATAGGGAAAATATCTTTTCTACCATGATCTTAAGATTTATGTCTGTATATGTAATTATCATTGAATCTGTTATTCATACTAGTTAAAAGACAAGCTTTAAAATGTGTTTCAGTGAATCTCAAAGGAAAAGTATCACTTTGTCTGGGCCTCATTCAACAATACGGAATTTCCAGGATCCAAATGCATTTGCAGTAGAAAAAGTAAGTGACCTTCCCAAACTTTGCAAGTTGAGATATTCATGAGTTCTAAAACATTGATATATTCACAAATGTGTGTATATATTATATATGTGTGAGTATTTCTATAAGACTGTGCAATGGAATTGCCTTAGGATATAGAGAATAGCAAAAATGTTTAACAGTAGGAGACAGTCCATTCAGAATAGATAACATGTGCAGATGTCCATGTTTAGGTATATTTAGGAAACTAAATAATACACTGTTTTTGTTGGATTATACAATATAATAGGACACTTTACTGGAGTCCATATTAAAAACCTTGTATGAAAAGCCAAAGAGTTTGGAACTGTATTCTGTAATCAGTGAAGAAAAAGTTGGTGAAGGGTCTTTGAAAACACTTATAAATTGTAAAGTGTAGTTTTCAGGTGTTCATGTAGAAGGAGCTACCGTAACTTCTGAGTTTCCACCTAGATTTATTAAAACTGTCCAGCTTCCATTAATTGGTTCTTTTTTAATAATACTCTATCTTATCCTTTTACTAATATTGACTTTCTTTTCCAGCAAATGGTTATTGAAAATGCACGGGAAAAAATTTTAAGCAACAAATCTCTTCAAGAAAAGCTTGCAGAAAACATTAATAAATTTTTGACTAGGTAAGCTATGTGTGTTTAAAATGCCTAATTGTTTCTGCCTAATGAGAACTGTGCTAGAAAAATTTTTTTCTGTGTTACAGTGACAACAATATTGCTCAAGTACCTAAGCAAACAGATAGCAACCCTACTGAACCAGAGACTTCAATTGATGAACTCCTGGGACTTCAGGTATGGGTAAGGGTGGGTATATGAGTAGTGCATGTACTCATAGTTAAAACTGATGGCATTTTGGTTTTATTTCAAAACTATTGCCGACAGATTAGATGTATAAAAGATTTAAAATAATAATTTAAGATGTAGAATTCTTTCATTATCCAAATGTAATCTGTTCCTGAAAATGTGTTAGATACTGAATTTTCAAATAATCAGTCAAAATTACTTTAGTTTTTTCCAGTTTTACTGAGAAGAGATTGACATATATCACTGTATACTTTAAAGCGTACAGCATGATGGTTTGATTTACATATATTAAAATTGCATTGGTTAAATGGTAAAAGTAATGACATTCCTAACCCATCTAATAACTCTAACCAACTCTTCCAGATGTCAGTAAAACACTTTCCTATGTCCTTGCAACAATCAGTTACGGATTTCTAAGTATTTAATACTTGAAGATTCATTCATGCGTATATTTGTGTGCAGTAAGCAACAATACTGTACAGTGTGTATATAATAAATTACATTTCTTCTACACTGCTACAAACTGTATAAAAATGTAAAGAAACAATGAAATAATATGTTAAAGATATATAATGAATCCAAGTAATATTCAACAAAAGAAAATGAACAGGACACTTTTAAGAAGTTACTAACCGAATGAATAATTGTGTGAGATTTACTGCTAAGAGAAGAAAGATAGGATTTATAGTCACTGTTGCTATTCAGGGATAGTGAAGATGAAAGAGGGTGAGCTGGTAAAGGAAAAATTTAACAATGTATGTTTTAAGATTAGTCCATGTGCAAATATGCTTTTTGAAAAGCAGCTGAGAATTGTGACTGTCACACATTCTTTCACCTGGGTTCTCAAACAATGTAATCGTTTTTGTTGCCATGCCCACATTATAATGAATTCATTACAACAGGTTTTCTTTCAGATGATGAATTCTGGGTAAAACTACTGATTTTTCCCCCTTTAAAAAGTATGCCTTCAGAATACTTTTTAAAGAAAAATTTGATATGTTTTCCCATAGTGAAATTCAGTAAGTTTAACAAAATATGACAAGGTTTTTCAAGCAACCTTTAAATTATCTACTAGTCCTTCTTTAAAATGCCTCTCCTATATTAATGTTTAACAAATACCTATCCCCTGTTCTAAATTTTTATAGTCTCCAACTGCTTGCTTGTATTTTCTTCACAAACATATCAGGTACTTATCCTAACCAAGACAATCTGTTAGATACTGTGAAGATTATAAGAAAGTGAAGACACAACCCTCTGCCCTTGGTTGTTCATAATATTGGGGAACATTAAAAATTCTGATTTAAATAACTTTTTAAAAGAACAGCAAGACATAATGCCTGACTGAGTAGTATTTGCATCAGCTTCACTGAGTCACTAGCCAGTAATACACATAGGTAAGGTAGGAGTTTTTAATATATTTGCAGATCTTTGTAACCTTGGGGTAGGCAAGATTTCTTAGGATGTGCAAATCACTAACTGTAATTTTAAAAAGAAATAGGATTCCTTAAATTTTAAAATGTCTGCTTATTAAAATCATCATTAAAGAAAACTAAAAGGCAAAACACCAACTTGGAGAAAATATTCATAATACATATATCTGGCAAAGAATTTGTATCCAGAGTATATAAAGAGCTCCTTCAAATCAGTAATAAAAAGATAAATCACCCATTTAAAAAAATGGGTGAAATCAATGGAACAGTCAAAAGAAGATATAGGAATGGCCAATAAGCCCATGAAACAATACTCAACATTATTTGTCATTTGGGAAATGAAAGTTAAGAATACGAGATGCCATTTCACATTCAATAGAATGGCTAAAATTAAAAAAATCTGACAACAGTTAATGTTGGTGAGGATGTGAAACAGCTAGAACTCTGAAAAATTGCTACTGGAGGATGTGAAATAGTAAGGCCAATTTCAAAAACTGACAGTTTATTACAAAGTTATGTATACACCTACCTTATAACCTAGCAATTACTAGGTTGTTACCTAAAAGAAATAAATATGTTCACATATGTGTACAAAAACACTTATATAAGAATGTTCATAGCAGCTTTATTCATAGTAGACGAGCACTGAAAACAAACCAAATGTCCATCAACAAAAAGGAATAAACAAATTTTGACATAGTCGTAAAATAGAATACTACTGAACAATAAAAAAGGATAACCTACTAATATACATAGCAACATAGGTACAAGTATGTTGCTCAGAGAAGTGAGGCACACAGACTGAGAAAGACAAACACCAGATGATTTCACTCGTGAAATATAAACAAACCCAGGGACAAAGAAAACAGTTCAGTGGTTACCAGAGGAAGGGGGTAGGGAGTGGGCACAGGGTTTGAAGGGGAGCACTTATGTGGTGACAGTTAAGAAATAATGTACAACTGAAGTCTCACATTGATGTAAACTATTATGAACTCAATTAAAAAAAAGTGAGGCACAAAAGAATGCATACTGTATAATTCTATTAACATAAAGATCTAAAACAGACAACACTAATTTATGCTGCTAGAAATCAGAAGTTGTTGCCTGAATGAGGCTAAGGGAAGTGATTTCCCAGGAGGAGGAATTCTCTAGAAAGGAGAATGGTGTGTATGTGTGTGTGTTTGTGTATGAATTTCTTGGGTGATGGAAATGTCCTACCGTTTGATTTTGATTGGGGTGGTGGTTACACAATCCTGGATGCCTGGATAAAGATTTTCATTGTATTATTATTTACTATAACTGAAAACTAGAAAAAATTCAGACATCCAATGGTGGGAATTGGTTAAATTGTGGCATATTTATGCAAAGAAAAATATCTGTTACAAAGAGGCTCCTTTCTTTTAGAAAGATAGTGGATTAAACATTTAGTTTTGTACCCTACTACTAAAAAGACAGTATAGGGAATTTTCAAAAAGCATAACCCCACAAGGTCAAAAAAGAGAAGAGGACAGGACAGAAGAAAATTGGGAAGTTGAAATGGACAGGTAGTACCTGCCTTAGCAGATGCAGGATTCCAAGCCAGTAAAGGTAAAGCTCAGGTAAAAGCTACTTTACAACACAGAAATCCCAAGAGGCTGGGCACCAGTACTTCTGAAAGTAAGTGTAAAGATAGGGCTACAAACAGGATGATTAGGTGCAAAATTTAGGAAGGAGTTAAACTCCAGTATCTTCTCCCCATTCCACACTGTCCTCCAGAAACACTGTTGTCAGTCATAAACTCTCCCAGCAGGAAATCTAACTCACTGAAAAGAAAAAAAACTAAAACTACAGATGGTTCTGTAGGATTATTCTACAGCTTAGGTTTTAGTTGACAAGCTCTCTCCATTTGCGCAGAGTTCGCAGGTAGCTTTTGGCATGCTACTTTTTTTTTTTTTTTTTTTCCTTTTTCTCCCCAAAGCCCCCCGGTACACAGTTGTATATTCTTCGTTGTGGGTCCTTCTAGTTGTGGTATGTGGGACGCTGCCTCAGCGTGGTTTGATGAGCAGTGCCATGTCCGCGCCCAGGATTCGAACCAACGAAACACTGGGCCGCCTGCAGCGGAGCGCGCAAACTTAACCACTCGGCCACGGGGCCAGCCCCTTGGCATGCTACTTTTAAATATGAGCAGATAAGCAAGGATTGTCCAACATTTGAAGAAAGCATTTAATATGAAGAGACCAAAGTAGACAGATAAAAGGGGTGAGATAGATTTCTATTGGAGGATCTAGAAAGCAGTGTACCATAAACTAATGTGAAGAAAGCCAATTAAGGAACATTATGAAACCAAACTCAAAGACAAAGAGATCAGATTTGTGGTTACCAGAGGTGGGTGGTAGTGAGAGAATTGGATGAAGGGGGTCAAAAGATACAAACTTCCAGTTATAGGATAAATATATACTGGGGATGTAATGTGCAAAACAACAAACATAGTTAACACTGCTGTATGGTATATTTGAAAGTGAAGAGTAGATTCTAAGTTCTCACAAGGAAGAAAACATTTTTTTCTTTTCCTTTTTTTGTGTCTATATGAGGTAATGTTAACTACACTTACTCTGGTAATCATTTCACAATGTATATAGGTCAAGTCATTATACTGGAAAACTTATACAGTGCTGTATGTCAAGTACAAAAAACATAGCATGGTTTTATTTTGTATTTATATACATACATACAGTTCCTATGTTCATTTTATTTTAATGTTTGGGAATGTATTCACCAAAGTAATTAACTCTAGGAAGTAGAATTAGGGAGCACTTTGTATTTTCTTAGTCTGTTGTTTTAATTTGCTTTAAAGGAGCATAGTGTTAGAAGAGGTTTTCTTGGAGGGGAATACTTCTGCATAAAAAGTCAAAAATATAAGATGTTCTCTAATTATTTTGGTGGTCTTGAACCGTATTAATTCAATTAGGATCACTCTTTCTTTTTGCAGAGTGAAATCCACATGTCTGAAGAAGCTATACAGGATATATTGGAACAGACAGAATCAGATCCAGCATTTCAGGCACTCTTTGATCTCTTTGACTATGGTAAGTAGACCATTTCTTCTAGGTAATTAGAAAAGTTTCTACAATTTCTCTGGCAACTTAACCAGGGTGAAGCAGCATTCTACAGAGCTCTTGATAAAAGTTCCTGTTTTCGTTAAAGCAAACATTATATGGGGGGCTGGCCCCATGGCCAACTGGTTAAGTTCACGCGCTCCGCTGCAGGAGGCCCAGTGTTTCGTTGGTTCGAGTCCTTGGCGCGGACATGGCACTGCTCATCAAGCCACACTGAGGTGGCATCCCACATGCCACAACTAGAGGGACCCACAATGAAGAGTATACAGCTATGTGCTGGGGGGCTTTGGGGAGAAAAAGGAAAAAATAAAATCTTTAAAGTAAAAAAAAGCAAACATTATATGGATATGAAAGGGTTTTTTATTGTTTTTGTCTGTCTTTTTTTTTTTTCCTTAAAGAAATTTTAGCTGTAAAAATGGAGAACAATTTTGTGTTTTGTTTCTGTGGGCATTTTGGCCAGTCACTACAGTTGTACACACATACTAAACACAACTGGATAATACAAAAGGAATACAAAAAATTGGCTATTGCCCTCAATCTTATGGCCTAGTGCAGTAGTTCTCACAGTATAGTCTCCAAACCAGCAGTACCAACATTATCTGAGAACATGTTAAAAATGCAAATTCTTGGACCCTCCAAGTGATTCTGATATAGGCTAAAGTTTAAGAACTACCAGTCTGATGAAAAAACCATGTTTGTCAATGATATGTAAGGGAACATGTTAAAAACATCCAAAAGACCATAATTAAAACCAAAGTTTAGGAGACTGGCCCCGTGGCAGAGTGGTTAAGTTCGCACACTCTGCTGTGGCGGCCCAGGGTTTCGCCCGTTCAGACCCTGGTAATGGACATGGCGCCGCTCATTAGGCCATGCTGAGGCGGCATCCCACATGCCACAACGAGAAGGACCCACAACTAAATATATAACTATGTACTAGGGGGATTTGGGGAGGAAAAAAAAGAACACCAAAGTTTAACATTTGCTTGACAGCTGTCAAGCTGTATTAATTGATGCTTATTTTTATTTTGGTCATTTAACTAATTGTTTCCCTATTCCCTTTTTAACAGGTAAAACAAAGAATAATAAAAATATGTCACAAGGCATTTCCAGTCAGCATATGGATACCAATCCCAATGTAGTCTTAGCAGATGAAACTAATCTAGCAGTTAAAGGTTCTTTTGAAACAGAAGAATCTGGTAAGAATTTGATTTTGTTGATATCATTAATCCAAATCCTAGTATCAGTCTCAAAGTTTCTAAGGCAGAAAATATTGTTTAATTTGGAAGCGGTTCAAATTATCACGTAGGTCATTTTTGTATTTCTAGTTTTCTCTCTTCATTAAAAAATAAAATTACTCCCAAGCCTTTACTGCTTTAAAAGGTGAGTTTTTAATACTCGTTCTTCCTTGATGCAGTAGATTCTTAAAATGCACAATTTGGTATTAATAGTGTTGACCCATTTGACAAAAGTCTGTAATATTTAACGTGATTTTTCTGAGGCACAAATTTGAATCCCTAATATGTAAGGTTGGTATGTGGTATTGATCATTCAGCTTAGCAGTCGAGTTTGGCTGACTACTCAGCATCCACAGCTCACTTATTTAGAGGAAATTATATACTGTAGTGATAGTCTGGAATTATGGATTTCATGAGGTTTGAGGTCATGTTCCTATGTGTCTACTAAGTCAGTTCTTTACATTTCTGCCTCTCATAGAGTACCAGTATGGCACCTAATTGGTCCACAGTAATTACGTATTGAATGAGGGAAGGCAGTGAATAGGTCCATCTTAGATCTTATAAGTATTTGCCACATTTTTTTAAATTATGTTTTTGTGAAATATGACACATGTACAAAGTGCACAGTAAAAATGTGTATAGCTCATTGAATTACAGTCAAGCAAAAACCCATATAACCAACTATCTCTCAAGTCAAAAGATACAACACCGCCAGCAACACAGAAACCTCTGTTCATATCCCTTCCAAGTCACTGTTCCCTCCATCCCTCTTCCTCAGAGATAACCAGTATTCTGGCTTCTCTCCCGTTATCCTGGTGTCTCACACTTGTTGCTGAACTTTATGCCTCTTTAATACAACCTCTGTCCATTTCTGTCTACAGCAAACTATGCCCAAATAATCTTTTGTGCTTATCTGTTTTTAAATGCCATTACCCCCACAAGGCCCCCCCAAAAACCTGATGGCTTCCAAGTTTCACATCATGTCTTCCTAAGAATAGTTTTGGAATATCTCAGACTACGTTCCTACTTTGAGTTCTCTGCCTACACCAAAGCTCAACCCTCCATTTCTTAGGCTGAATTATAGTGGGATGTGTCTTACTATATATTATGTGTGGAAGATTGCACTTCAGTTAAGCTTCATCCTGCACAAAATGAAACTTGAAATCCTATTTTCTCAAAGTCTTTCAGTTTCATTGAAACTGACTACACCCTGAATTTGTGTGGCCTAGATGAAATTTCCACTATCTCCCCACAGTAAGATTTGAATGTGCTCTATACCCAATAATATTTTACCAGTGTCACATTAACAGAATTATGTGTTGGTCGATACACATTTTTCTAAGTTTTTCCTATATTTTTCATATTGTTAATTGTTAATGTTTTCTGTCCTAAACTGTGAATGCTACATGACATATAGTGTACCAGTGCTGTGTCATTTTCTGAAACGCCCTTTTCTTCTTAGACCAGCTCCTAGACATTTTTTAAGATCTCCTCATATAATACCTCTTTTATGACACTTTCTCACATCCCCTAGGCAGAAAGAAATGCCTTTTGTTCCTATACTATTACAATTTTTATCATGTTTTATTATGACTTTCTGTTCTATGTCTGCTTCCCTTACTAGACTGATCTCTCCAATGGCAGAGACTGGGTCATTCATCTTTATTTTGTTGTTGTTGTTGTTGTTCTTGCTGAGGAAGGTTATCCCTAACCTTCCTCATCCCACGGAACTAACATCTGTGCCAGTCGTCCTCCACTTTATGTGGGTTGCTGCCACAGCATGGCTGAGTAGTGTAGGTCAGTGCCCAGGATCCAAACCCACAAACCCAGGCGACTGCAGAGGAGCATACCAAACTTAACCACTATGCCATGGCGCCGGCCCAAATCTTTGTATCCCGGTACCAATCATATGGTTGACCTTCTGTAAATGTGTGTTGAATGTTAAACAGGGCACAGTAACATCAAATGTTAATCATGCAAAATGTACTTGGCCCTCTTTCACCTTTAAGAATATATCAGATGAAGTAAAGTGAATAGAAACGGTAAAAGTTAAGAAAAGTCAACTGTTCTGAAAAAAAGAAACAGAATGTTTGGTGCCACTTTTTTACATACTGGTAAATATTAGATGTTCTTAAACCTATATATCTTTTCCTTCCTTCCGTCATCTGTTTTCCAAGAAGCCTGAAAAACAATTTGGCACTTGTTTAAAAAGGCATCAGTAATAAAAGTGCCCATAAAGTTTTTGATGCTTAGAAAATGGGAAATATAGTTTATCAGACTTCCACTTACTGATATGTCAAAGATTAGTTACTTGCTTGGGAAAATAGGTTTTACAGAAAGATGACTATTTCAGAAGCTGTACATACTCACCATATCTTCCTACCATCCTTATATTTTGCAGGTGATCGATCTGGCCAACCCTCATTTTGCACATCCTATCAAAGTGAAGACACATCAAATCCTTTGAAGAATGGTAGCAACCCTGATGAGCTCAGACAGGAAGCCCAGGAACCTTTTTCCCATATAGGCTCTAGCATGCAGAAAAAGGCCTTTAAAACAGTTGTTGTACCTCCTGAACAGAAGTGTAACCTCGATATTACCTTTGAGTCTGTGCCTAACTTGAATGACTTTAACCAAAGAGTAAATTCTGATGCTGAATGTAATCAGCATTGTGCTGAATTATACACCAATCAGATGTCCACTGAAACTCAAATGGCTATGGAAGTTGAAAAGAATTCTTTGCCTCCCAGTGTGCCGAGTGAATCTCAGTTACAGCCTGATCAGTCTGATATACCAATAACTTCATTTGTTTCCCTTGGTGGTGAAACTAACAATGAAAACTTAATTCTCTCTGGTAAAAATTCTCAACTTTTATCCCCAAATATTCCATTAACTGGAAATCCATCTAAAAAAAGTCAATTTTGTGAAAGTTCTAATAATATAGGAAGACTTAAAACTAGTTTCCATGATTCCAAGTCACCAGATTCTAGAGAAATTCACCAGAGTAAAATTGAAATTAATAATGTATTAGCAGTTGCATCACAACAACTTTCAGATTGCCAAGATAATTCTTCCCTTCAAAGTAAAATATTACCTGTATCTGTTGAAAGTTCAGGTTTAAATGTATCTGAACAAGTAGAAATTCGTCTTGGAGGTTCAGTATCTTCAATGAAACAACCATCTAATGATTCATCATCTGTTGAGTTAAATCATGTGGAACATGAAACTCAGCCCTCCAAGTCTGAGAAAATTGCTTTGGATTCACAAGAGCCTTCATCTTCTATAAAAGAACATGGAGATAGTATTTTTCTCTCTTTAGGTGAAAATGATAACTGTGGGGAAGTAGCATTGATGCCTCCAGAAGGTAATCCTATAGAAGGGAGGCATTCTCTTCCCTCGGAATCCCTGTGTTCAATGGGAGATTCTCACGCTGAGTCCCAAAATACTAGTGATAAACCTGCTAGTGACAACTCAACAGAGATAGATGCATCAAATATCGTCTCTCTCAAAATTATCATCAGTGATGATCCATTTGTTTCCTCAGATACTGAACTTAACAGTGCTGTTTCTAGTATCAGTGGAGAAAACTTGCCAACTATAATTTTGTCTTCTCCTGCTAAATCACCTGCCAAAAATGCAGAATTAGTTAAATGCCTGTCTTCAGAAGAAACTGCAGGTACTATCACATCTGCTGAAGGAATAGGAGATTCAGCATCAATGGAACAGAGCCTTTTAGCACTCAAACCTGAAGACTCGGCAGTAAACAATACTCAGAATGAAGACAGCATTGCTTTTTCAGCCAGTGTTACACCATGTGTTTCCAAGGATGGAGGATACATACAGCTGATGCCAACTACAAGCACAACTTTTGGCAATTCAAATAACATTCTGATAGCTACCTGCATGACTGATCCAGCAGCCTTAGGAACAACTGTAAGTCAGTCTAATGTTGTGGTGTTGCCTGGAAATTCTGCACCTATGACTGCTCAACCTCCACCACCTCAGTTACAGACACCACCAAGGTCAAACAGTGTATTTGCTGTCAACCAGGCTGTGTCACCCAACTTTTCACAAGGTAACTTCACGAACAGTTGAAGTTAATTTCTCTGGAATGGGATCTAATTTCTCTTATGTCTGCAGCTGTTGGCTAGGAGGTAATAAACCATGGATAGATAGTATGAGAAAAGATTCTGAAATTTGTGATGATGCCTCCTCTTTACTCTAGCTAATTAATTCAGTCAAACCTTTTTTTAAACCTTTTTGTATGCTCTGGAATTCAGTGGTTTAATTTTTTACTTTTTTCTTTCCACAGTTACTTCCCAGTCCATGTGCTAAGATACAAAAAAGAGAGAAAAGAAAGACTAATTCATCAAAAAGTTGTATACCTACTAAAACCCAATGTTGTGGGAAATTTTTTTAAAATAGCTATTATAGTCTTAGTTTTCAAGGAATTTTTTTTATCTGTTTGGAGAGACTTTTAAGACACAACTTGAAACCCTTTGTAATTTGTCTTCCACCTTCCAGAATTGATCTGTGTCTTTAGAATTCTTTGGTTGTAGGGCCACTTGTGGCATTTATTGCATGCCATTTTGTATGTAGTTAGTGATTGACATGCCTGTCATATTAGTCATTCTTGATTGTATCTTCCTTGAAGATAGAACTTATGGCACATTTATCCACATTTTCTTATATATTGGTTCCCAAGCTCCTTTACTCTCTTGTTTTACATTATAGGCATGCAATAAAATCTGATTAAATATCATCAATTAAATATTAATTATTAAGCCTGATGGATCTGTTCCAAGTGCTAGTTAAGATAAAGAAAGAGTCAGAATTGGTAGAGAATGTGGGACTTGAGCTGAAACTTAGAGAAATAAGGTAGTATTTGGAATAGAAGGAAGGAAGTCTAAGCAGCACAAGTTTAGGGAGGTATTTGAGTGACCAAAGTAGGTGTTCGTGGAAGTAAGGTGATCAACTTGACAGGCGCAGTTAGTGAGTGTATTAGGAAAAGATTCATTTCCAGGGCAAGGCTAAATTATGATACCCAGAGACTATATTGTTGACTTCCAAGGACCATAAGAGCATTATAATTTTCCCTCATAGTTTTGACTGACTGCTCACTTTTCTGGACCCTTTTTGACCAATACCATTAAGCTAACAGGTTGCGGTTGTGAGCAAACCTTGGGCTGTTAACATTCATTTGGGACCCGTAAGATTCAGACTTGAAACTTTCACCGCCAGTTTTCTGATCAGTTTCACTATTCTTTCTAGAAGAATCAAGATATAACTACAGTATGGTCTCCTGGCTATAGAGTCTTACGTTCATTCATGACATTTACCTTGACTAAATGTGATAAGACTACTAACCTTGCTGTTATTTCTAAATTAATTTTTTTAAAGGAGAGTTACTTAAAAGGAAAAGGGATTATAATTTTATAGAATTTATTTCAAATTAATAATTACTTTGGTGTCTTGTGTTTATGAGAGAAAATCTTATTTTATTGTGAATTGGTTTTTTTAGGATCTGCCATCATAATAGCTTCTCCAGTCCAACCTGTACTGCAAGGAATGGTGGGAATGATCCCTGTATCTGTGGTTGGACAAAATGGAAATACCTTTTCTGCTCCTCCTCGGCAGGTAAGATTTGTGAACTCAAAATGGCGCAGTGACGCTTTTCAAACATAGTGTAATTAATAGCTGCTTCTCTTCTAGGTCCTTCATATGCCTTTGGCAGCACCTGTATGCAATAGAAGTATCCCTCAATTCCCCATCCCTCCAAAATCTCAGAAGACTCAGGGCCTAAGAAACAAGCCTGGTACAGGTACATTTTAAAGTTTGCAAATGTCACCTTTATGTCTGTGTATTCATTTGTTTGCAGCAACACCAGTGTTTTCTTTTTGAATACCTATACCATTCCTAACAGGTGATTGTCTAACCTTTGCTGAAAGTTTTTTGCAGTATTTAAAACAAAAAGACAAATGGAACAAAATAGAGTTTAGGAAGTGACCATGTATTTATAGGAACTTGTATGTGGTAGCGGTAGCATCAGAAGTCAGAGGGGATAGGATGGATTATTTAATAAGTGAAATTTATTGGCTATTATATATATTATATAGGAGAAAGTTAGATCCCTTCCTCATACCGTATACAAAGGTGAACTACAGGAGGATTAGAGACCTGAAGGTGAAAAGCAAAACAATTAAACAATAAAAGAAAATGTAAGATAATATCTTAGTGACAGTGGGATAAAAGAATTACTTTTAAAAAATGAAAAATGCATAATTTATAAAGGGAAAAATTTAATAGTGCTGACTACTCAAAATTAAAGATTTCTGTTCAACAAAAAACATGTACAAAGTAACACCAGATTTTCATTCAGGGCCTTAATGAATGTTACACCTAGTTCTCAGACTTCTCTACCTCTAACTTTTCCATCTTCCTGAGTAACAGAATGCCCATGTTGTTAACCTACCTAACACCCTAACCCTTAGAATTCTTTGACCACTTCCACTTCTAAGTCTTTAATCTTCACTTTCAGCCAACTTCTGTATAGCTTCAACTTTAATTGTTCACCTCTTCTTATTAGACCTATAAAATTTTTAAAGGCCAATAACCTCTATCATAATACTCTCATTTCCATATATCCATTGAATCTCTCTTCAACCAATAAGAACTCCTATTAATTGAGTCCTCATCTTTTCATCTGAACTTTAAGTTTCTTTCTGGATTCACTTCCTTCCCTATCCAAGCTAGACCCCACAATCTACCACATCAGCCACTTGTCCAGGTACTCTTAAGCAACTTCATATCTGCATTCTTCTACCATACCCACTTGCTACCTTCCAGCCCTGGATCTGTCCAACCAACCATCTCTGCCTTTATACCTGGGCTTCTTAGCATCGCTTTAGAAGTGGTGCCATTTGATACTACTTAAAAATTTCTCACACTCACTACCATTTAGCAATCATTTTAAATGTCTGCCTATCTTCTTTCTCTCCCATCCCCCCTTCAAACTATTCCAGACTTTCACAGCTCTTCTCAAATCTGTCTAGTCCCTATCCTTCTCACTCTAGGCCAATGATTTTCTCTCCCAGCTTACTAATAGGACACTCCATTTTTTCATATCATTCCCATTTAGTATGTACCTGTTCTACTTCTAAAATCATTCTAACCTTTTTCTTTCTCTCTTAGAGGAATAATCATCTCATTCTTTCTAAGGCTAATGCAGTCTACCTGTGCTCTAGATTCTATCTTCTATAGGTCTTCAACTTTTCTTTATGGCTCCTTCCCTCTCTGTCTGTAAAGTTCCTTAGGTTTGTCTCACCTGCCAACCCTTTATCTCCAACCCCTCTTATCTCCCATTCCTTCTTCATGCACGTTATTATTGTCTTTTCTCATGTTTCCACTAAATCTGTTTAAACTGACATCACCAGTGGCCTCCTAATATTGCCATATACATTGGATGTTTCCCATCTTTACCTTACTTTACTTCCTTCTAACTGTTGATACTATTGGTGGCTTCTAGAACCACCACTAAACTAATACGCACCTCTCTTTCTAACTTTATGTAACTCTGGACCTTCCAACTCTATATATGTAAGTCTCACCTCTTCTTCCTCAAAGACCTGCTCTGCCTTCTTTTTCCCCCTTGGTTAATGTCACCACTGATTCATCCTTTACCCTTCATATCCATGTAAATGCCCAGTACTGTCTCTAAGATCTTCGTCATCTCTTACCTGGAATATTTATAGCCAACTAACTAGAATGCCTGTTTCCAGTTTTCTTTCTTCTCTAGTCTATCATCTACGCTACTGCCAGAGTCAGTTCCTAAAACATAAATCTACCATGCTTCTTTCCTATTTAAAACTCTTAAGGATTCTCTATGAAACCTTTTGCATAATACACAAGGTCCTTCATGATCTCATCTTTGCTGTGATTTCTATCTTCATATCTTGCTGATCTCCCACATAAACTCAGAAGTTCATGGAAATTAAAATATGGCTATTAAAACTCCAGAGCATGCATTATGAGTGACATAGGCTTGCAATTATGACAGTTAAATGGGCAAAATTTTAAAACAGGCATATTATATTGCTTTCTTTAAGTAACTTTCTGGATCAAAGCAGTACTTTTAAGTGCCATACTGAGCATTGTAATTTGTAGATCCAGAGACTGGATTCATAATATTTGACTAAAGTTGAAGCAAGTCATTTGTTTCATATCTGTATTTCCTCTGTAAAATGAATGAGTGACTGTCTTGTGTATATTACAAAGCTGCTTTTTAAACTCAGTATGTGAAAGTATTTTGTTTGTATATTAGCTATAATTTAAAAATTTTTCTCATGATGTGTGACACTGTGGTCTGTTCCATTTTCTTTCAGAGGAATATACTCTTTCTAGGATGTTTTTCTTTTCTAATTAATTCATTTATAATTCTAGGAAAGCAGGTAAATAATTTGGTGGATTCATCAAGTCATTTAGTTGGATGTCATGCACAAAGGTGAGCATAAAAGTAGTTTCTATCATAGATTATTTGAATGCTCAGATTAAAACCAAAGTTTCTTTATATTGCTAAAAAAATTTTTTTTTTTTGTAGAACTGAAGTTTCTGACAAGAATATGGCCACAGATCTTGGAAAAAAATTGGAGGAAATCACAGTTCCCTTCTCAGTAGAGAGTCTAGTTCCAATTAGCAAACCGTTTGAAAGCCACAGGCGTGTGCTCTGTTTTGATAGCACTGCTTCTCCTGTGGCAAATACACAGGGGACAAACCATAAGATGGTGTCTCAAAACAAGGAAAAGAATGATATTTCATTTCTTAATCTTGACTCCCCCATTGTGTCCTCCACCTTAAAACCCCCTTCTAATAATGCTCTCAAAAGAGAAAGAGAGAAACCTGTGCCTAAGATTTTAGCTAAATCAGAAACTGCCATTGGCCGACATACCACCATAAAAGAAACTCAGTCAGAAAAGAAAATTTCACCAACAGAAATTGTACTTGAATCTTTCCATAAAGCAACAGCTAATAAGGAAAATGAATTATGCAGCGATGTGGAAAGGCAGAAAAGTCTAGAAACTTCAAAACTCACTAATGGGCAGCAAAATGGCAGTTTACGGAATGAGAAAACTGTAACTTCGCTCCAAGAACTAACCAAAAAACAAGGCACATCCTCAAACGGTAAAAATGTCATTTCAGTAGGTACAGCTGTGAAGGATCTAAAACAAGAACAAACCAGATCTACCAGTTCTTTGGTTAACCCACTAACCAAACATTCCACAGAAATGTTACAGGATGTTCAGTTGCACAGCCCAGTAAATAGGCTCACTGATAGTACTGATTTACCTGTACCCCGGATATCTGGCTCAGGGGCAGCAGAAAAACACAAAGAGGAGCCTACAGATGGTATCAAAGTCCCCTCTAGTAGACGTTTTGGTGAAGACGGTAGCACACCCAAAGTAATGGTCCCTCCTGTCACTCCAGACTTGCCTGCCTGCAGCCCTGCCAGTGAAACAGGAAGTGAAAACAGTGTAAACATGGCTGCCCATACATTAATGATTCTCTCCAGAGCTGCCATCTCTAGGACTACTACAGCAACTCCTCTAAAAGACAATACACAGCAATTTAGAGCATCTTCAAGGAGCACCACAAAAAAACGGAAAATTGAGGAATTAGATGAGCGTGAGCGAAACTCCCGTACTTCTAATAAAAGTCTTGCAAATTCATCAATACCAATGAAAAAGAAGAAAATTAAGGCAAGTTTGAAAGTCTTAGTCTCAAAACCACACCTTTTCCCTTCCTTCAGTGCTCAGATTAGAGATCTCAGGATTTTTTTGCCAGAGCTACCTAACAACATTCTGGTCAAACAGGTTTGAGTTTTGATTGACAAAATACGTTCTGTAGCAGTATCTCTCTGCCAGTGAGGTACTCAGAAATTGTCTGGGTGAAACACAGCATTTTCAAAAGAATTACTTAGGCATTTATTTATAAACATCTTTCCTGAGAAAAGGTTTTTGTTTCTGTCATGGTAGGACCCAAGTTTGTTTGAGGGGGACGATGACATAAGGCACAGAAGACTGGGAAGCCACTATTGTGTGTGGAATTATCAAGTAAAAAACTACTTTAAAACCCCTGTATCTTTGGGTTTTTTCACATGTCCTGCCATTTCTTCCATAGGCTCTTACAGATGTTCCTATGTTGGAGCAGTGTAAACATAAATTTACCTGTTCTTGCTTTAACCATGATTATCTGTAGAAAGGCAGTGCAGGGATAGCATTGATAAATGAAACCCATTTTTCCTGAATCTGTTTAGCCATTTAGTACGTGGATTGAGTAGAAAGAAAGGGTTTAAAGTGTCATAAAGGGAGTATGGCAACAGGGAAAGAATCTTGGCTTCGCTGCCATGCAAGCCTGGGTTTGAATCCTGCATCTCCTACTCAGTGGTTCAGCTGCATCGTTTGATGTGAGGTTACCACACATCTTACCTAATGGCCGTGAGGACTAAACGTAGTGTTTTTATAGTGCCTGGTCTAGATTAAGTGTTTGGAACTTGAAAAGTACCTGTTACTCTTAAAATCTTAGTAAAGCTATGTAAGGTTTATGGTTTTGGCAATAAAGACCACCGTATAGAAAGCGTATTCTATCTTTTCTCATTCAGCATTCATACACTCTGGATTTGTATCATGTCTTTTGCCCTAAACTAATGTTGAAATACCATTGAAGTAAATTTTATTAACCTTGGATTTATAAAACTTGTCTCTGCTTCTCTCTATAACTAAAATTGTAATGAACTAAAAACTTGTGGCAAAAATTTTAGTAGTATATGGAAGAACCCGATATAAGGTTCTAAGTGACTTAAAGTTTTTTGGCCTTGTTTGAGTTCAATATGTTAACTTAGGTTTGTTTTTTCTTTCTTCTTTTTCTTTCTTTTTTTGTTTTTTACAGAAAAAGAAGCTCCCCAGTTCATTTCCAGCTGGAATGGATGTGGATAAATTTTTGTTATCATTGCATTATGATGAGTAAACATTCTGAACATATAAGAACAGCAGCTGTTTAAAACTCGTATCCCTTAAACTGTGAGTGTAGGGAATGAGATGTTGACAAAATCTGAAAGCATGACCTGCACTTTTACTGTACTGAAATTTCACTTTATATCTAAATCATGCTGTTTCTGAAGCAGCTTCCTAGTTTGTAAATAGATTTACCTGGTATATTTTTATTTTGGAAAAAAAGATTTGCAGAAATGTAAGTAAAGCCAATCTGCAAAACTGTATAGCTTTGACAATTGCATATTGTAAATATTGTGTAAATCTTGTTGAAATAGAGGTTAAATCAACCTAATGTTCTTACACTGTGTTTTTTGACTTCTTATGATCCTTGATGCTGAGGCTTATTCATCTGGAATAGTTTTTTGCTTTTGGGAAGAAAGTGATACTTTTCCTTGTAAACTGCCTCCAGTAACTATCCAACAAGATATTCAAAGACATAGCCACTAAGTGATAACCACCTAAAATGATAGTAAAGTGACAATTTGGATTTTTTCTAGAGTGAATACTTTACCATCCCTTCTTATAATTGCAGTAAAGATTATATTCCTGAAGTTTTACACTTTAACTGCCTCTGGTCATTCTGATCTCTTTGTTTTAGAGAGAATTTTATAAATCATCTGAGTGTTCTGATCTTTTGTTTATAACTTTCAAGATCTTTTACAGAACTTTAGACTATTGAGCCATAAAAAGTTTGGTTATGTAGTAGAGATTTCTTGGTATGTATATACTTTTTCCCTAAATACTGGGGATTTAAAGAATTGCACTAATTCATAGAACCTCTTCCATAGTAGTGACCAGTGCACATTTAATTTAAGTCTTGTATTCTATGTTCAAGCTTGTGTGGAGGATTATCTTCTGGTGTCCTTTTAGAAAGCCATGTCCATCATAAGATGTAAAAAGAGAAATCATAGTTTTATATTTTAATTTAGTTTCTCCTAAAATGGGCTGTGTTAAATAACTATATCTATACTTAGATACAGTGCATTGTCTCTGTGCCCCTTAAAGTGTTATGAAGAGTTACTCTCAAAAAGTCCTTAAGGAGAATGAAAGAGGTGCCTTCTTTGTATTAGACTCACATACATCAGTCAAGTTGAAGAATTGGTTTAAACCTTTAAATGAGAACAGAAATTATAATCAGTACCTGACCAATTGTGCCTAGATATTAAAGTATTTACTTGTACTCTTAAGTGCTTTCTGTTTGGTTAAATATCAGTATGTTAAGGTTTTTTCCTACAGGTGTATATATTGTTAAAGAGTCATCTTCCTCGACCTTTCTTTGTTTTTTTTTTTTACTGGGCCTTTAAAAAACTAAATCCATCCTACTCTTATACAACATTTCTCAGTGTAGAAATCACATCTTAATTGTTGAACGTTACTGCAGAAATTTGTGTTGTAAGAAATTTTTATGATGTGGCAGTGCTCTATTCCTAAGGAACTAATTATCGTACAGTTAATGTTTATTTAACTCAAAAGTTGATACTGTATTACAGTTAGGTTTGAATAAATATTTTCATTAACTTCACAAGTTTGAATTCCTTCATATTGGCAATCATTCTCGTTTAGATGCTTTGATCAAATTCCTTTGCAAATCAATTCTTGCTTTTTTGGAAATTCACATAATGCTGAAAATTACAGATTGTCTTCTCATTCAATTAATATGTATTTATAAGTGCTAAGTACTAAGAATTTATTTACAAGCAAAATAAGTTCACCCTCTCCAGGATTCTTAGTTCACTAGCCAGGAGCCCCTAGATATAGTCCAAGGACAACTCGTTATTAGAGCTTTCATTTGTATTTAGAAGCAAAACCATAATCCACATTTTACTTTAAAAGTCTAAATGTGCTGGCCCTAATTGTAGTACTGTACCTGGTAACGTATTTTTAACAGTCAGATGCCCAGTGACTGCATCTCAGAGTTAAAGTATACCACAGACAACTCGGGGCTGCTTTCATAACCACGTGTAAGGATCTGCTCTTTATCTTGTACATTACTTAGTGGTCAATGTAGTCAGTGTATGCCAAATCCGAGAAGTCTTATAATGAAAATATTTGATTATTTTAGCCATGGATATTGTTAGAACCCTTTACTGTGTTGAAAATGTACGTAACAAGAGCACCCATCAGCACTTAGCCGAAAGCTAGCTAGGTGTCGTGACCATTAGGGAGACCGAGATTTAAGCTTTGATAAGGAGTAATTTCAAAAGCGTGTTAATTTATACTCTGCATTCCTCATTTCCAAGCTACCGTCTTTCAGCCTCAGGCCCAATTTCTTGAAATTATATGTCAAGTTTTGACTTTATTATTATACTTCCTCTTCTAGTAGACTTTTTTTTAATGTAAATACTGGTTAACATTTTAGCATACTTTTCTAGTCTTTTTTCCTAAATTATTTTTTCTACATAGTTGAACTTAAACTGTAAATATAACTTCCTAATGCTTTTTTCACTTTAAATAATATCAAGCGTTTTTCGGTTTTTAGCTATTATATAAAGCAGTGAAAATATTTGTGAATAAATATTGGTCTGTGTTAACAATCATTTCCTTAGGAGACATTCTAGAGAGCAGAATTGCCAAATCAAAAGGTTAGTGTACATTTTTTCTTTTTCTTCTCCCCAAAGCCCCCCAGTACATAGTTGTATATTCTAGTTGTAGGTCCTTCTGGTTGTGCTGTGTGGGATGCCACCTCAGCATGGCTTGATGAACGGTGCCATGTCTGCGCCCAGGATCCAAACTGGCAATACCCTAGGCCGCCAAAGCAGAGTGCGAATTTAACCACTCAGCCACAGGGCCAGCCCCTAGTGTACATTTTTTTAAGGATCGCAATACATTTTGCCAATTCTTCCAGAGAATTACTTCAGTTTACATTCCTTCCAACAAATTGTCATTTCTTCCATAGTATATGCTTATCTTTTACTAGAGATATATTCAACTGTGTCATCAGTGGCTTCCAGGCTTTTATTTCTTGATTTGTTAAAATTTGGAGTTAGCTCTTAATCCATATATAATTTGTTTTGGTACCTGGTGTAAAGTAAGGATCAAGGTACATTTTTTTCCCTAAATATTTAACCACATGCCTCAGTATAATTGGTTAAAGTTAAGGTTTCTCTCCCCCCATGCATTTACTTATAATGTCTTATTCTATACTTATTCACAACCTTTTATTCACAATTCTAAAATCCAAAAAAGTTCTAACAGCTAATTTTTTCCCCTAAGTTTAGTGTCAGAACTCATTTCATGGCAAAACTTGACCTGATTTGACATGAGGCTACAACATGAGTTTTTTATCTCATATTTTGCTGGAAAAGTAGTAATGTGCTTAATCAAGTGTGCTGTTTCAGATTCAACTGGAGTAGATATATATATTGTGTTACTTTTTAAAAATTCTGAATATTCTGAATTTTGAAACCCAGCTATAACCATAAAGCTGTTAAGATCAAAGGTTTTAGACCTGTGTGAAATTTGTACACATATATGTATGTTATATACTATAGTGTGTAGATTATTTTGTGCTGCTGATTAAATCATTATAGTTTTGTGTCCATTATAACTGTTCGTAGTTTTTCAAGTATTCACCCCTTTTATGCTTCTTGATTAAGTTGAGAATCACTTGTATTATTTCAAGTTAAAATTCTATTGGAATATTCATTTGAAGTACATTAATGCTATAAGTTAACTGATACTGAAAGAAGCAAAAGGTAATGGTAATATGGTATGTATCAGTAGTTTTGTAGTTATCCCTATCCTCATAAATTTCTTGCTAAACTGGGTATTTTGTTGTTTATTGCTATTTTTAGGGAACTCTTCATTTCATTGTTTTAACTGGTTATTGCTTTTTTAGTTAATGTAAAATTTTTATGGAAGCATAACAGAAAAGCTGTAAAACTATTAAGTTTTTGCAGTTAAATGACTTGTCTAACAGGACACACATCTACTTCATCACCAAGATCAAGACTGGCACCTTACCAGTAATCTAGAATCCCATCATACTTCTAGTAACTGCTAGCCCCAAGGGTAATTATTATCCTGACTTCTAGCACCATAGTTGCAGCAGCTTTTTTTTTTTTTTAACTTTGTATAAATGGATTTAGGCAGTATATAGTCTTTTGTAACTTCTTCTACTCAACGTTACAAGATCCACTCATGTTGTATATAATTCATTTGCCATCCTCAATGCTATGTGTGTTTTCATTGTGTTTATCCATATTGTATTATGCCATAATTAATCCATTTTATAGTTGATGAACAGTTGGATTATTTCCAATTTAGGGCTGTTATGAATAGAACTACTGTGAATATTCTTCTACATGTTTTTTGGTGAATGTATTACACTTTTCAGTTGGAGATATACTTAGGAGTGGGGTTGTTGGGTCATGGGGTTGCATATATCCAACCTTATTCAGATTTTTGATTTTTCCAGAGTGGTTGTACCAAATCATACTACTGTCAACAATGTAAGGAGAGTCCCAGTTGTTCTACATCATTGTCAATGCTTAGTATTTTCATTTTAGCCATTTTGCTGGTGTATATTGGTATCACGTGGTTTTAATTTGGCTTTTCCTGATAAAATTTAACACCACTTCAAATGCTTAGTGCCATTTGGATTATCTCCTTTTGTGGTGTATCTGTTCGTGTCTTTTGCCCATTTTTGTATTGGATTGTCTGCCTTTTTCATACTGATATGTAGGTGTTCTTTCTGTATTCTAGATACAGGTCCTTTTTCAGAGGGACATCAGATGTCTAAATATTTTACCATGTTTTTCTTCTAAAAGTTTTATTGTTCAACCTTTTGTATTTTGATGGATCATCCATCTGGGATTGATTTTCCATATGGATATTCAGTTAACCCAGCACCATTTATTGAGAAAGAATGTCCTTTCCGAAATACATTGCACTGTTACCATTGTAACATGTACAGTGAGGATTTGCTTCTAGACTCCATCTATTCCCATTAGTCTGTTTTTTAAAGATGTGCCAGTAACACACCATCTTAATTACTATAGGAAATATATTTATTTTGTGTTTTATTTTATATTTGAGCCCCTTACTGAGTGAACTCTATTAAAGCTGATGGCTTTCCTGATGCTTATTTTTTAAGCACTAAGGATATATCATCTCTAAATAATTATTTTCCAATTTTATTTCTTCTTAATACACTGGTTAGCACTTCCAGTACAACTAATAATGATCAAAGTAGGCTTCCTTGTCTTATTTCTCATTTTAATGGGAATGTTAAGTATAATGTTGGCTTTTGTTTGTAGTGTTTTAAGAATTTACATCTGTATCTGCTGAGCTTAATTAAATGTTGGTCTGACATCAACTAAAATATTTTTATTAAATCCATGAATTTGTTTTTATATTAATAATCCTAATATTGTATACTTTGCAATCTTAGTGATTCTTTAAATATAACTAAATTTGATTTGTGAACATTTTATTTAGATGTTTACTTCTAATGAGATTGGTTTCAAGTTTACGCCAATTTTTTAAATGAATTTGAAACTTTCCGTCTCCTAGTTTATCTGAATATTGGAATAAGTGGTACCTGTTTTAAGATTTATGTGACATTTAGCTAAGACAATATATGTAAAGCATTAAGTCAATGTCTGGAACATAATAAGCACTTTTAACAGCAAGCTGCTATTCTAGCTCCTGTTTTTATTTTTATTTTCTGCACAGTTTATTTAGAATGAGAAATAACTGTTCCTTGAAACTAAATCACCAAGGAATCATTTAGGCCTGGAGGCTTTTGCAGAAGCAATTCAGTTTTTTTCACCCAAATTTCTTCTAGGCTGGTTTGTCTTGTCAGGCTTTTGAGCTTTTTTCTGAATTAAATATCATATTTTGCCTCTGTAATTTTTGCTTGTGTTCTCTTTAAATTAGCTGTGACTAATTTTTTTCTAACAAAATCACCTCTTATATTTAACAGTTCTTTTCTGATTCACTAATTTCTGATTCTTTATGTTTCCTATTTTTCTCACAGTTCTTTTTTCATGCTTAACTACTTAAATTGAACAGTTATCTGATTGTTCCTTTTAAAATCATGAAAACATTTAATTAAGGCTATGAATTTAGTACTGCTTTCATCTTTAGACATTAAAATTTGGAAGATGGGGGTAAGTATTTTCATTTTCTTGTTTAGTTATTTTTATATCTTAATTACTTAGAATAAGATAGCATGCTTTTTTCACTTAAGAATTTGTTTTTATTGTGATCAAAGGATAGGCTAAAATTTCTATAATTGTTGCATAGGTGCTTAACAAGTATTCTGTTTATAAAAGTACAAAGTTTGATATTTATTCCATCTTACACTATCAAATCCTAACTTTGCTTTTTAGCACTTTTGTCATAAACATTTAATTTCCCGTTAATTATCTTGGCCATAGTTTTGCTTCAGTTGTTTTTGGTATTATTACTCAGTATATAGTCTGTAACTGTCATAACTTTATTTTTTTTCCAGCTTTATTGAGATATGATTGACAAATAAAAGTGTAAGATATTTAAAGTGTACATTGTGATGATTTGATCTGTGTATCCATTGTGAAAGGATTCTTTCTGCCTAGTTAATTAACACAATCCATCACCTTTATAGATATTTATCTTTTTTGTGTGTATGTGACAAGATTTGAATTCTGCTCTTAGCAAATTTCAGTTATGTAATACATATTATCAACTATAGTCACCATGTTATACATTAGACCCTCAGACTTTATTCATCTTATAGCTGAAATTTTGTACCCTTTTACCAACCTGTCCCTATTTCATCCATGCCCCCATCCTTAGCAACCACATTACCACTCTGTTTCTGAGTTTGACTTTTTTTTAGATTCCATATATAAGTGATACCATCTAGTATTTGTCTTTGTCTGGTTGTTTCACTTAACATAATTCCATGAAAATCTATCCATGTTGTCACAAATGACGGGATTTCCTTCTTTGTCATGGCTTAATAATGTTCCATTGTACATATTTACCACATCTCCTTTATCCATTTGTTCATTGACCACCACTTAGATGTTTCCATATCTTGGCTGTTGTGAATAGTGCTGCAATGAACGTAGCAGTATAGATACCTTTTTAGTATCTTGTTTTCATTTCCTTTGGATATGTATCTAAAAGTGGTATTCCTGGATTATTTTTGTTTCTATTTTTAATTTTTTGAGGAATCTCCATACTGTTTTCCACAGTTGCTGCACCAGTTTACATTTCCACCAACAGTGCACAAGGATTCTCTTTTTTCCACATCCTTGACAACACTTATCCTTTGTTTTTTTGATGACAGCCATTCTAACCAGTGGTGAGATGATATCTCCTTGTGGTTTTGGTTTGCAATTTGCATTTCCCTGATGACTACTCCTGTTGAGCACCTTTTCATGTACCTGCTGGTCATTTGTATGTCTTCCATGGAAAAAATGTCTATTGAGGTCCTCTGCCCATTTTTAAATTGGATTGTTTGTGGCTTTTTGCTGTTGAGTTGGGTGAGTTCTCTATATATTTTGGATATTAACCCCTTATCCAGATACATGGTTTGCAAATATTTTCTCCCATTCCGTAGGTTGCCTTTTCATTTTCTTGATGATTTCCCTTGGCTACACAGAAGCTGTTTAGTTTGATGTATTGCCACTTGTTTATTTTTGCTTTTGTTGCTTCTGCTTTTGGTGTCAAATCCAAACATTCATTGCCAAAGTCCATGTCAAAGAAGTTACACCCTGTGTATTCTTCTAGGAGTTTTATGGCTTCAGGTCTTAAATTTCAGTCTTTAATTCATTTTGCGTTGACTTTCTGTATGGTATAAGATAGGGGTCCAGCTTCTTTCTTTTGCGTATGGCTGTCCAGTTTTCCCAGCACCATTTATTGAAGAGACTGTCCTTTCCCCATTGTATATTCTTGAAATGCTTTATCATAAATTAATTGACCATACATGCATGGGTTTATTTCTACGCCCTCGGTTGCATTGATCTATATGTCTGTTTTTATGCAAATACCATAGTGTTTTGATTACTATAGCATTGTAATATAGTTTGAAATCAGGAATTGTGATTCCTGCAGCTTTGTTCTTCTTTCTCAAGATTGCTTTGGCTATTTAGAGTCTTTTGTGGTTCTATACAAATAGTAGGATTGCTTGTTTTATTTCTGTGAAAAATGCCATTGGAATTTTGATGGAGATTGCATTGAATCTGTAGATGGCTTTGGATAGTATAGATCATTTAACAATATTAATTCTTCCATTCCATGAACATGGAAAGTCTTTCCATTTATCAATGTTGTCTTCAATTTCTTTCATTGATGTCTTACGATTTTCAGTGTAAGGATCTTTCTACTCCCTGGTTAAATTTATTCCTGGGCATTTTCTTCTTTTTGATGCAATTGAAATGGGATTATTTTCTTAATTTCTCTTTCTGATAGTTTGTTGTTGGTGTATAGAAATGTAACTGATTTTTGTATGTTGATTTTGTATCCCACAACTTGACTAAATTCATTTATTAGTTCTACCAGTTTTATGGTAAAGTCTTTAGGGTGTTCTGTATATAATATCATATCATCTGCATATCATCTACCTCTTCTTTTTCAATTTGGATTCCTTCTATTTCTTTTCCTTGCCTAATTGCTCTGGCTAGAACTTCCATACTATGTTGAATAAAATTGGCGAGAGTCAGCCTTCTTGTCTTGTTCCTAATCTTAAAGGAAAGCCTTTCAGCTTTTTACTGTTGAAGATGACATAAGCTGTGGATTTGTCATATATAGCCTTTATTATGTTGAGGTACATTCTTTCTACACCCAGTATGTTGCTAGTTTTTATCATAAATGGATGTTGAATTTTGTCAAATACTTTTTCTGCATCTATTGAGATGATCATATGGTTTTTATCCTTCATTTTCTTAATTGGTGTATCTCATTGATTTGTGGATATTGAACCATCCTTGCATCCCTGGAATAAATCCCACTTGATCATGGTATATGATCCTTTTGATGTGCTTCAGAATTTTGTTTCCTAATATGTTGTTCAGGATTTTTGCATCTATGTTTATCAGAGATATTGCCATGTAATTTTCTTTTCTTTTACTGTCCCTCTCTGGTTTTGGTATCAGGATAATGCTGTCCACATAAAATGAGTTTGGAAGTGTTCCCTCCTCTTCTCTTTTTTTGGGAAGAGTTTGAGCAGGATTGGGATGAATTCTTTAAATGTTTGGTATAATTCACCAGTGAACCTGTCTGATCCTGGACTTTCCTTTTTTGGAAAATTTTTGATTACTGATTCAATCTACTTACTAGTAATTGGCCTATTCAGATTTTCTATTTTTTCATGATTCAGTCTTGATAGGTTGTATGATTCTAGGAATTTACCTATTTCTTCTAGCTTGTCAAGTTTGTTGGTGTGTACTTGGTTAGCATAGTCTCTTGATCCTTTGTATTTTGTGGTATTAGTTGTAATGTCTCCTTTCATTTATAATTTTATTTGAGTCTTGTCTTTTTTTCTTGGTAAGTCTGCCTAAAAGTTTGACTATTTTGTTTTTTTGTGTTTAATCACTTCTTAGTTTTATTTATCTTTTCTTTTGTGTTTTTAGTTTCTGTTTCATTTATTTCTGCTCTGATCTTTGTTATTTCCTTCCTTCTGCTAACTTTGGTCTTATTTTCTTTTTCTTGTTACTTGAGGTGTAGAGTTATGTTATTTGAGATCTTTCTTGATTCTTAATGTAGGCATTTATCGCCATGAATTTCCCTGTAAGAACTGCTCTTACTGCATCCAATAAGTTTTAGTATGTTATATTTCCATTTTTATTTCTTTTTTTTAGAATCAATATCCCATAGAATCTTTTTTCTCCAACTTTATTAAAATGAATTTAACATGCAAAATTGTGTCAGTTTAAAGGGTACAACTTGATGATTTCATATATGTATATATTACAAAATGATTGCCACAATAAGCTTAGTTAACACATCCATTACTCCACATAGTTATCTGTGGTATGTGTATTGAGAACATTTAAGATCTACTCTATTAGCAACTTAAAAGTATACACTGTGATATTATTATTAACTATAGTCACCATGCTGTATGTACATTAGATCCTCAGAACTTATTCATCTTATAACTGGAAGTTTGTATCCTTTGACTGCTATTGCCCATTCCCCTACTCCCTAGCCCCCAGCAACTACCAGTTGGCTCTCTGTTTCTGTGAGTTCAGTCTTTTTAGATTCCACATACAAGTGAGATCATACAGAATTTCTCTTTCTCTGACTTATTTCACTTTCCATTTCCTTATGTCTTCTTCAGTTTCTTTCAACAGTGTCTTATAGTTTTCATTATATAGGTCTTTCACCTCTTTGGTTAAATTTATTCCTAGATTTTTTATGCTTTTTGTTGCAATTGTAAATGGGAGTATATTCTTGACTTCTGTTTCTCCTAGTTATTATTGTGTAGAAATGCAACTGATTTTTTTTTCTTTTTTGGTGAGGAAGATTGTCACCAAGCCAACATCTGTGCCAGTCTTTCTCCATGTTTTTGTATGTGGGACGCTGCCACAGCACAGCCCAAAAATCAGTGTACAGGTCCATGCCAGGATTCTAACCCGCAAACCCAGGGCCACTATGCCACCAGGTCAGCCCCTTGATTTTTTATTTTTTGCTGAGGAATATCAGCCCTGAGCTAACATTTGTGCCAGTCTACCTCCACTGTATATGTGGGTTGCCACCACAGCATGGCTGACAAGTTGTGTAGGTCCACATCCAGGATACAAACGCATGAACCCGGGCCACCAAAGCAGAGGGCACTATACTTAACCACTATGTTATGGGACTGGCCCCTAGGAATGCAACTGATTTTTATAAGTTGATTTTGTAGCCTGCAACTTTGCTATAGTTGTTATTTCTAATAGTTTTATGGTAGATTCTTTAGTGTTTTAATATATATAGAATCATGTCATCTGTCAACAGCAAGAGTTTTACTTCTTCCTTTCCCTTTGGATACCTATTATTTCTCCTGCCTAATTGCTTTGGCCAAAACCTGCAATACTGTGTTGAATAGGAGTGGCAAGAGTGAGCACCCTTGTCTTGTTCCTGTTCTCAAAGGGATGGTTTTCGGTTTTTTACCATTAAGTGTGATGTTGGCTGTGGGTTTGTCATATATGGCCTTTATTATATTTATGTACTTTCTGTACTCATTTTATTGAGAGTTTGGAAGGTTTTGGGGGGTTTTTTGTTTCTTTTGTTGAGGTAACATTAGTTTATAACATTACATGAATTTCAGGTGTACATTCAATTTCTGTGTAGATTACATCGTGTTCACCACCCAAAGACTAATTACTATTCATCATCATGTGCATGTGCCCACTCACCCCTTTCGCCCTCCTCACTCCCCACTTCTCCCCTGGTAACCACCAGTCTAATCTCTGTGTCTCTGTTTGTTGTTGTTGTTGTTATTTCTATCTTCTATTTATGAGTGAGATTGTACAGTGTTTGACTTTCTCCCTGACTTATTTTGCTTAGCATAATACCCTCAAGGTCCATCCATGGTGTCACTAATGACAAGATTTCATCCTTTTTTATGGCTGAGTAGTATTCCATTGTGTATATTTACCACATCTTTTTTAATCCATTCGTCCAATGGGCACTTAGGTTGTTTCCATGTCTTGGCTATTGTCAGTAATGCTGCAGTGAACATAGGGGTGCATGTATCTTTACACATTCGTGTTTTCATTTTCTTTCGATGAATACCCAGCAGTGGAATAGCTGGATCAGGTGGTAGTTCTTTTCTTAATTTTTTGAGGAATCTCCATACTGTTTTCCATGGTGGCTGCACCAGTTTCCATTCCAACCAGCAATGTATGAGTGGTCTCTTTTTTCCACATCCTCTCTAACATTTATTTCTTGTCTTGTTAATAATAGCCATCTGACAGGCGTGAGGTAATATTTCATTGTAGTTTTGATTTGCATTTCCCTAATAATTAGTGCTTTTGAACATCTTCTCATGTGCCTTTGGCTCTCTGTATATCTTCTTTGGAAAAATGTCTGTTCAGATCTTTTGCCCATTTTTTTAATTGGGTTGTTTCTGGGGTTTTTGTTGAGTTGTATGAGTTTTTTATCTTCTCCCAATTGTTTTCCTCTTGCTGCTTTTAAGATTCTCTCCTTGTCTTTAACTTCTGACAATTTAATTATAATGTGTTTTGATTTGGGGTTCTTTAGATTCATGTTTTTTGAAACTTTCTAGGCTTCCTGGATCTGGATGTCTTTTTCTTTCCCCAAGTTGGCTAAGTTTTTAGTCATTATTTCTTTGAATAAGCTTTCTGCTCCTTTGTCTGTCTCTTCTCCATCTGGGACCTCTATAATGCAAATATTGGTCTGCTTGATGGTGTCACATAAGTCCCTTAAGCCATCTTGACTCTTTTTTATTCTTTTTTTCTTTTTGCTCCTCTGATTGATGAACTTCACTGCCCTGTCTTTGAGCTTGTTGATTCTTTCTTCCGCATGATCTAGTCTGCTGTTGAACCCCTTGATTGATTTTTTCAGTTCAGTTGTATTCTTCAGCTCCATGATTTCCAATTGGTACTTTTATACTTGTTCTCATTTTTGAAATTCTCACTTTGTTTATACATTGTCCTAGTTTCGGTGAACATCTTTATTACCATTATTTTCAAGTCTTTATCAGATAAATCACTTATCTCTGTTTCATTAAGGTCTATTTCTGGAGATTTATCTTCTTTTGTTAGAAACATATCGCTGTTTCTTCATTTTCTTTGACTCTCTCTGTTGCTTTCTGCACATTAGGTAAAACAACCACCTCTCCCAGTCTTGACAGAGTAATCTTGCATAGGAAATGGAACTTATCACTCAGCCTAGCCAGAGCTCTTTGTTGTCTCTTAGACTTCTGTGATGTCCATGCTGCTGCCTTTGTTATTTGTGGCTCCCAGTAGAAGGTATTCCAAGACCTGTCATTGCCCTGAAGGGGAGGATCACAGTCAGCACCTAGATGCAGGCTGATTCAAAGTTGTGGCATCAGACAGCAGCTGGGAAAGTATATAGTTAGGGCTCTTCCAGGGAAACACTGGGAGATGGGCGTTTTTGCCTGCTCCCTCTGCACTGGGCACAGCTGTATAGCCACAGGCAGGAGCAGGAAGGACTCCTGCACCCATTAATAACTGCTTTGCTAAAGGGACCCATGAGTGCAAACCTTGTTGGCTGTCACAGCCAGGTGATCTAGGGGCCTCTTGCTTGGGAGGCAGCTGCAAAAGCTGGGGCACCAGGCATGTGTACAAGCTCCTTCTAGGGAGATAGCTGTGATTTGTAGTGGGTTCACGTGAGGGGGCAGAGGTAGTTCTGCTGGCTTCCCCAGTCTCCAGGGAGGATCACAGTCAGCTCCTAGATGTCTGCTAAACTCTCATCATCGTCCATAAAAACCACTTCTTCTGTGCCCCTTTACTTATTTTTGGGTTTTCCATAACTTCATTTTAAATAATCTTTTCTTTATGTGGGGATGCCTCATTATTATTGTGCTGTGCAGATACTGTGTTTTTTACAAGACCCTCCACCAACAAAAAGATTAATGACTGACTGAGGGCTCAGAAAAAGGTTAGCATTTTCTGGCAATAAAGTATTTTTTAATTAAGATATATACATTGCGTTTTTAGACATAATGCTATTGCACACTTACTAGACTACAGTATAAAGATAACTTTTAAATTCACTGGGAAACCCAAAAATTTGTGTGACTTACTTTACTGCAGTGGTCTGGAATCAAACCTGCAGTATCTCCAAGGTATGCCTGTACAGGATAGTTCTTGTCCTATTTTTTTAACACTTTCTGCCTTGACTTCTAATCATTTTATGATATATGCCAACCCTGTCTTCTTACTTCTATAATTGGGTTTTCAGCTTTTATGTTCTATAATAATTTAAGATGTAGAACTCATTTTTACATTCTACTGGCATTTGCCTTTATTTAGCATATATATATTTTTACCCCTATTTTACCAGTACCTTCCCTTGCTCCCCAGCCAGTTCTTAATCATTTAAAAAATTTTAAAGTTTCATGTTCCTGAATTCCTGATTTTGATTCTTCTTTCCATGTGCTGGTATAAACCTTTGTCATTTTGGGGGGAAACATCAGAGTGCGGTACTTTCTAAGCTCTTGCATGCCTAGACACTCCTTCTAGTTATCTATCACTTTATTCCATTACAAATATGTAGATGGTGGTCACTTCTGATTAGAAGTGAGGACTTAAACTACCCATTTTTCTCTCTAGATGTTTGAAGAATTTTCTTCTTTACTGTTTTCTCCAGAATATCTTAGTATGATTCTGTTAATTTTGCTAATGAAATAAGGTTCAAAATCTGCCCACTTAGTATTTAAAAACCTGAGTTTTTCTATTATATTGTAATTATTGCTTCAGAGAACTATTTGAATTTATTTCTTTTTAAGAAATACCATTTACTTGTTGGTTCTGTATCCTTTTTTGTTTTCCTCTCTTCATTATTTCCCAGAATTGTCAGAGCTTTTCAGATGTTTTTCAGACCACTGACTTTTGGGTGCAGTGTTAATTCTGCTTCTCTTCAACAAAGTATTCTAATATATTTTGGGTTTCTTTTTTTTCGTGTATTTTGCTGAGCTCCTGTTATAGTTAGGACAGATGCTTACTGAGAGTCCCGAGAAGCCGAGCATAGCGAGTTAAGAACTTGGGCTCTAAGGTGAGACTGCTGGGATTAGAACCCATTGCAGCTACTCACCAGGCATTTGACCTTCGAATTTATTTAGCCACTCCATGCCTCAATTTCCCTATCTGTAGAGCAGGGATAATAATAGTACCTACCTACCCTCTTGGGTTTTTGTGAGGATTAAAGGAGTTAATATAAATAAAGCCTCTAGGACAGAAAGCACACAGTGAGCCACAAAAGTTAGCTGTGATTACCACACAGGTATTTCTGAAAGTATTCTTTTAAACAATATTTCTTTTTTGCCACAAACTGCCTTTTTGTTCCTTCAAAGATAAGGATTCACAATGAATCATTTGCCAAGAGGTCCGTGTATACAATGATCTTTTCTGCCCCCTCTCCCCCACTACTGTCAAGCTCAACTCGAGTAGCAGCTTTCCCTTCTCGGAGCTGCAGCTGAGGTTGGTGCGCATAAGTCCCCCTGCCTGCAGTGGTTTTTTCCCCAGATGAAATGCAGTTCGAGGTACTTGTGCTGCATTTTATCCTGCTAAGAACAAGCATTGTGGCATATTGAAAGTGACCATCTCTTCCCTTTATAAATCCATTCAGTTGAGCAGTTTCCACCTTCTTTCTCACTCTCTGCTGCTGTAGGAACCTTGACCCCACCCCAACCAAATCCTGAATGCTGAGGTTATGAGAAAGTGCACCCACTCTGGACCTGAGCACATGAGTTTCTCCTGTTTCTAGCAACACTTCACACATTGTGGCTACTTGACTAACGGTATGAGGCACTGCTAGTTTGCCCAAAATAGCTTGCTCTCGCTTTGAAGAGTCTACTAAAATCTGAGTTAGCTATAGGTGACATTCACTTGATCTTTAACAAACAAACAGTCCTCACAAATATAGATTATGATTTGTTCTCTAAAATGGAAACTTCTAGCTACTTATGTCACTAATATTGCACACTGGTATTTCATAGTATAGCTTTATAACATGAAAACGTGTTGAACTTCTAGAGATTATAAAAAATTTGAAGCAGAAGAAAAATTTACATTTAATTTCAAAAGGTGTTGGGATTTGATCTTTTTATCATATTAAAAAAAAGTTAAAATAGAAAATAATAAAAAAAATGAAACAGATTTTGAGTCCAAGCTGAGCCAGGGTAGTCAGTCACACCCATTACAACAGGTCTTTCTGGCCACATAAGGTTGTTGCCTTAAGACAACAGAGGTTGTCTACAGCTTCTGGATCAGGATGGCAGAAGCACCTCCTCCTCCATTGCAAATACTGGCAAGACCGTATTCTCCTTGCTTCAAGGCATGAGTCAGATGAACGACAAGCCTGGCTCCAGACATCCTAGGATTAAGAAAGCATTTTGGTTCTTTAATGAATTATAGAATTATGACTAACTAAAAATGTTTCTATTCCAAATTAACTTCTTGAAAAGCTTATTAGCAATTAGTTATAGCTGAATTTGACTACTTTTCTTTAACTTGGGAGACTTGTTTAAGAACGGTGACAGCTTTATAAAAAGCCCAAGCATAGATTTTAATCTTAATTTATCTTCTTCAACATAAAACTAGTTTTCAAGCAACAAATGTGACAGATCTTTGTATTCAGTGTTGGATTCTATCAGAAATGGGGTTTGCCTTACGAAGGACAGGTGGGAAGGAAAACGGTTAAACCAAGACTAATAGGAATTATCATGAAGCAGTTTAAGTTTAGACAGAAATACAAAGGCAGCCATTAACCTAGATAGATGTTTTTCTTTATGATTTTACCTACCCAATTGGATGTCCCAGAGAAACGGCTCCTCCATTGATATTCACTTTTTGGGGATCAAGCTCTAGCATTTTAATGTTTGCTAGTACGACCACACTAAAGGCTTCATTTACTTCCCACATTGTAATATCTTCTTTTTTCAATCCTGCATCTTTGAGAACCTAAAAAAATTTTAAATATAGGTTATGTTTAGATAATTAACACTCAAAACTTATTTTCATTGTTTTATTGAAATTCTGCAATTTTGGTTTGTATTTGCCTCTGATGCAACAAATATTTTCATATGGAGTTTCTTAGCTTCCAGGAGGAAGGGCTCTTTTATTTTCTGCTTTTAATTTCTCATCTTATTGCACTACAATCAAAGAATCTTGTTTGCATTATTTTATTTCTATTTTGGAGAGAGAGAGAGAACTTGATTTTCTTGAACATTCCACAGATACCTGAAAAGAACATGTACTCTTGATTTGCAGGTACATAACTGATGTATATTCTAAAGATCTACTTTACAGATTCTATGATGCTTAGATTCTTGATCTGGCAAATGAAAGAGGAATATTACTATTAGTATGTTTCTGTTTTTCATTGCATCCTCTATAGTTTCTGCTTTATGAAACTTGCTGTGGAGTTATTTGGGGCACACATATTCAGAGCTTATTGTATCTTCATTGTAAATTATTTACTTGAAGTCTTTTATTATATGATCTCTTGTTTTGGTAGTTCCTCAGCTATGCAGGAAGGTGTTAAGGGACTAGTTACCCTTTGCTATTATCTTTATACAATATTGCTAGTGCCCTTTTTCTTTAGAAATATTTTTGTCATGCACAATGATAAAATTAACATGAAACTATTCCTCGCCTTCTCCAGCAGGCTCAGGTAGCTTTCTAAGCTGTACAGCTCACACAGCTTCCTCTGTTCCAACAGCACAAGACAAAACATGGTACCTGAGTGTAGCCACTTCTCTAACTCTCAGCTTCTAGCTGGGGTCAGGATCTAGCTTCTGGCTTCAGAATCCAGAACTGTTTGTCTCTCCTGCTTTCCAATGAGATGCATTCACTTTCAGAAGTTGTATAATTCTGTCGCTTGCTGAGATCTGCCACCTCTGGACAGATCCTCACTCCCCATTGTTTCTGATCCTTCTCTATCCTTATTCCCCACTGATTTCTGCTCTTTTTTAACCTGGATGCTGCTCTCAGAAGTTCACTCTCAGGGTGAGGCCCTCTCCTGAAAGGGAACATTTGCTGGTGCCTTCTGAGATTCCTCAACCCCTACACCTCCTCACACTGTCTCTTTTCCTGTGACCCCTTAGCAACTTCCCACAGAGACTTAGACTGACGATTTGGAGTATGTAGGTTCTCTTTGTAGTTTTACTCTAAGACCTGCTCCTAGCAGTTCTCTTTCAGGATTGAAACCTCCCCTTCTAGTAGTGAATATTTGCTTTGAATTCTAGAACCAGGACCCTCAGCATTCCCTTTTTTTCTCTGCAGCACCAGCCTCCCACTTTGTGGTTACCATACTAGGCGTCTGAGTTTAGCATCATACTTGAAAGAAATTCAATTATGTAGTTTTTAATCTGTTCCATTGAAGATGTGGGTTTATCAGCTGCTCGTTTATTTTTTTGGTTTGTCAAATTTTGTTGCTCTAATTGTTTTCAAAAGAAGTGAGAAGATTTGAAACCAAGCTATCTCTGTGCTTTATGAATAACATTTAACAACTAAACCTGCAAACTTGGTTTAAGCAAACCAGAAGTTGGCATAATGGCAAATCCTCACATTGTTCTCACCTTAGGTACAGCATATGCAGGTGCAATTGGAAAATCAATAGGTTCTACAGCAGCATCAGCAAATGCTTTATAAAAAATAATAATAAATAGGTTGTTAAAATTTTTACAAGCACCCAAAGCTATATCTAACAACTGTTATATATAACACCCAAAAATACAAGTTTCCTAACCCCTATATGTAATGGTATTTGTTTCTTTTTTAAGATTCTACATGTTACAAAATGATACCAATCATCGAATTGATTTTTCACATGTAGGAAGTTAGAGGGAATTTGCCTCCAGGGACATTAGCATTATCCAGTGATATTTTTGGTTGTCACAATAGGTAGAATGCAACTTATTGTGGTATCTAGTGGGTAGAGGCCAAGGATGCTGATAAACATCCTACAATGCACAGAACAGCCCCCACAACCAGATTATTTGTTGCAAAATATCAATAGTGCTAAGGTTAAGAAACCATGATCTAAACTAAGAATGAAGTTACAAGGTTTTTATAAAGTAACAATATCTGTTCAACTCCTTTTGAAGAAGGGAAGGCAGATTTTACAGCTAAAAATATAAATTTAAGGAGCCTGAGGGTATGTCAAGGCCACATATTTAATAATAAATGCAAAAACATCTATATTTCATATTTCTAGACTCCTAATCCAATGTTCTTTTTATTCTACCTTCCCCACAGTGCCAGGGTAAAACACAGACCTTGAATTCTCCGCTGTGCCACCAGGCCGGCCCGAGGACAAGATTTTTAAAGCTTACTCTTACATACAATTATGACCAAAATATTAAAGGAGCTTCTATCTCAATTAAAACATGGAATAAATTCTGTCACAAAGTACAACCTATAGCTAGAAATAGCCAACTTCAATATTATGTATTACCGACAAGGAAACTTAATTTCAGGAAGAGCTGATTGGGGTTTAGGAATAAACAAGTTCAGAACATTGCCACCTGCTATTCTTGCCAGTGGTTTAACGTTGAGCCTCCTGGCCGCATCTGCGGTCATCAGAACCACAGCAGCCGCTCCGTCATTCAGTGTGCTGGCGTTGGCAGCTGTTACTGTGCCTAAAAGCATCAATGAGCATGAAGTCAAAACATTTTTTCACATTGAATTCACGTGGGTCAATTTGACAGATTCCTACAGAGTACTGCCTGGGTGGCTAGATGCATGAAAAATTACAAATATGGGTGGAGATAATTCCTACTCTCAGGAAACATACATAGCTAACTATAACAATTAATGTAAGAATGCCTTCTTGTGTTAGTTTTTGGTAACAGTTTATTCAAAGCTAGCTCAGAAACACCTGCATGATGGCACTGGGAAAATGCTGGTTTACAATTCTTCAAACATTAGGACCAATTCATTATTTTTCTCCCCAGAGTCTCTTTGCTTATCCACATTAGAGCAGACACTCATTATATATTTTTCAAATCAGTGTCAAAATCAGATACTTCTTCTCTACAATCACTTGAAGTTAAATGTCAATGAATACTAAAAATCACTGAACTGTACATTTTAAACAGGAGAATTTCATGGTATGTAAATTATATATCAAGCTGTGTTTTAAAAATATCAATGAAGACCCTATAATAGACTGCTGCTAAAATTATAAAGATATACTTTTGCAATATAAATTTTTATATGATGCTTTAAAAAAAAGACCCATTTCTGTAGTTGGTAGTGAGAAATTCAATCAGGGAAGGGGGAAGGCAAGAGCAGAAAAAGGGGTGATTAGGCACATGTGTGTGGTGATGGATTGTAATTAGTCTTTGTGTGGTGAACATGATGTAATCTACACAGGAATCAAAATATAATGATGTACACCTAAAATGTATATGTTATAAACCAATGTTACCACAAAAATAAAAAAATCAGGAACGGGGGAAAAAAATAGTTTCAGATTATCGTCACAACTGAATACAGCTAATTTTAAAAGCAAAACTGAGCATTTCTCAAAGGATTTCAAAACCATTACTTTAGAACACTGGGATCCTGTTTATACTAACATTCAATGATTATTTATTAAGGACCTACCATATGCCAGGTACTAGATACAATAGTGAACAACACAGCTGTCATCTGAGTCCTCAAGAGGCTTACAGATATTTAACAGAATATGTAAACTTGGCTTTCACACCACAATAAACTTTCAAGATGAACTGCATATGAAAAACTGAATTCTATAGTCATTCTACAGTCTCTTCCCTAGGATTCATATATTGAAGGTATTAACTGTTAAGCAATTTTAAATATACTTTGGATAAATATCATTTGTTAATTTCACTTGAGACTGATGTACTGAAAATGTTAAATAACATGTAGATGCTTTCTAGAATTACTTTTTAAAAATAGACAATTCCAAGACTAGATACATATTTTGACTGCGTTTTTTCTTATGCTTCATTTTTTAATACTAACCATTTTCTTTCTGGAATACTGCCTTCAACTTTGGAACTTTGCTAAAATCAACACGTTTATATTCTTCATCTTCTTTCACCACTACATCTGGTTTACCTAAAACAAAAAGCTTTTAAGTAATGTTACCAGTCAAGACAACACTTAGTCATTCAGCAAGAAACTGTTGCACAAGGTGCCTGGTAGTCTGTGCCTCTCTTTATATGCCTGCATACCTTAAACCACCCTGAGTAAATTCTGCTCTAGAATCTACCATCTATAATCTCCTTTAGTGTCTTGAAGAGTTTAAGTAGCTTAACACAATTTAAATCTTCTATTCAGCCATATCCCATTCTCTTCTCTCTCTGCCGCCTATGATTACAGACTTCTCACCCCAAGGGGAGATGTCTGACCTAGGCTGGATAAGCTCTAGTATTCCATCATTCTAAGCACAGTAATCTTTTCTATAATGGAAATATAACCTAAACCAAGTTAATGAGTCTTTCCTGTGCATTATTCTGCTGGAGTTGGTGAGAAGTCTCCTCTTTGAGAGCCCTGTAGATGTGACTCTAGAGATGGAGGCAGCAACCCAGGAACCTGAGAGAATACAGCACAGAAGCATGCAGCACAGAGAAGCCAAGAGAGCATGTCCTAACTGAACAGCCAGTTCCAATCCCAGAAGGTCCCAGAGCTGACTAGTTGCTGCCATACATCCTTCAGTTCTGGGAGGTACCCCCAGTAGCCTTCTGATAAATCCCCTTTTTCACTTAAGCTAATGTGACATCTGTCACTTACATTAGAGTTTTAATAAATACATTTCTCAAAAATAATATGCTTAGTGGAATTTGCAACTGAGTTGAAATCTGATATTAAATCGAATTGAATTATATTATCTCTCAACTGGCAAGATTTCCCTTCATCAACCATAAGCGGAAGTGTCGGTGTCCTCAGTTGAAATGAACAAAGATAAACATGTACTAATTTAAAACTTAAAAAATTCGGCAACAGGTAAAGTCTACATTATCCCTCTACCTTTTACTGCAACTGTGACAGGAATAACTTCATTTGCAAATTTTCCGGCTTCCCACGCTGCTTTACTTCTGGTGTAGGAGTTAATAGCAAAAGTATCCTGTTCATCTCGTGCAATATTCAGTTTCTTGGCAGTATTCTCGGCACAGTTGCCCTGATAAAAGTTGGGATTTTTTAAAAACTAACTTTGTATAACTTATAAAATATCTATTAACTTTGCATAACATAAAATAGTAATTAGCAGTTAAATTTAGTTTCTTAAAATACACTTCTTTCTGTACTAACTTTACACCCACATCTCATCTTCAAATGCTTGAATTAGCACAGAAGTTGCTATTTCAAAGGCAAATATTTAAATGATTATGGAATCCAACATTAGAAGTTAGAAAATGCCCTATTCCAGTGTGGGGCAATTTATTCAAGAATTGAGCCAAGCTGATACAATGAACATAGAAAAAATATTTTCCTAAGATGAATGATTAAAATCAACATTTATAAAGCCCATCCTTCAGTTCCTAAAATATATTTTAAAAAATCAAGCAGTATTGTATAGTATACAGCATTTCTCCATTAAAAAGCAATAATTACCATGTGAATTTTATTGTAGACATCAGTTAGCCCATCTTTTACAATTAAATCTTCGAGCTTTACCCCACCATATGGTGTTGCTCCTCTGTTCATTATGTAGGGAACGTTGGACATGCTCTCCATCCCACCTGCCACCATTACATCCTGCTCAGCAACACAAAAAACCCAGTGTCAGTTCAAATAGTAGTTGCAAACCCATTATACCCTTTACGCAGCTACAACAAACAAGTATTCTACATGGACTTTACTGAACATTTATTACACAGTGAATATATATAAAGCAGTGTCTTGACGCTGGTGAGAGGAAATGGTTTAAAATCTATAATGATAATTAAGATTAGAATTGGACATTAATGAAAATGGTAGGAATCTTTCACATAAGACCATCTTCTGAAATTTTTTTTAACTTTTGCCACTTTTGTATTTTATTGTGGAACTGAGTTTTTTTTCTTTTACATCAAATATCCTCAGTGGAAGAGGGGATATTGCACACAAATATCATAAAAGCACTACATATTACTTTCACTGGAAACTAATTTTCTACATTAGATATGACTGGATAGGATAGAAGTAATGCAGGATCTAACCTTGCTTTTCACTCGCACTGCTAACAATGTCTTTTAAAAGATTAGAAGTAATCTCAGTTCGCAGAAATAATCCTTCTGCTTCTTTGATTGAGATCCTCCTCATCAACTCTTCCCAGACAGCTGTAATGTTCTTCTACTTGATCATCTCACATGCAGCCTTTCTTCCACCCAGGCATCATCTACACTCACCTGAGTCATTTTGGCTAGAATATAAATCTGATCATTCCACTCCTTAAAGGACTGCTCAGCATAGTACATAAGGCCATTTACGATCTGCCTTCTCTACCTTTCCAGTCTCATGCCTGGACCTACACCTTAGCTCATACAGAACTGTTTAACGGTTTTCAAAAACACCATCTCATTCGTACCTCTGCACTTTTGACCCAGCCACCAACATGTAAAACGCCTCCATTTCCTTTCAAACTAATCAAGACTCAGCCAGTCCTTCCTGACCACCTAGTTCTATCCCTCCTTAGAACAATGTCTCTTCTGTGTTCCCCAATTACCGTGTAACGCTTTTATAGTACTATTATACTGTATTGTAGCTATATTTACATGTTGAATCTCCTCACTAAACTAAGCTCCTCTGAGGCCAGAAACCCTGTCCTATGTATTTTTATGTCAGTGCCTGACATATTTAGAAGTTTAATAAATATTAATCAACTAACCTGTTATTATAAATCAACAAAAATTCATTTGCATTATAAGGGGTAATTTAAAACAAACGGTTTAATATAAAACATTAGTGTAAACAAAATTAAAGCCAACGTTATTTTCTCACACCCTTTAATCAGGAATAAAGACAAACACGTCCTACCCCAAAGAAACAAACATTTTACCCATTTTGTAATATGATTTTCAATTAGTTCTAATGTAAGTTTCTTTCAGTTATCCTGAAATACTGAATATTTTCTAGGGATGATGGCAATAAGTGACAGAAAATAACGTTCCAATCATCCTATTAATATAAAATTGACCCTTTTCCAAAATCATAATTAAATATTCAAAATAAGGCAATCTTAGTATTCCTGTAGGTCAAATAATTGTATACATGCACAAATGAATCAAATAATACCAACTGAAAGCATTTCACTGTAGTGCAAATAGCATTTGCTAGAGAACCACAAAAAATCAACTAAGACAAAACTTTCCTTGTCACTAAAACAGTTTTGAAACATCTAAACAATCTCATGACCATTTTTCACCCACTGGTTTGACAAGGGTTTGGTAACACCCAATGTTGGTGTTACCTTGTATGTAGGCAAACGAGCTCCTAAAACCTTTGGAAAGTGTGTAACTGGTGCAACTTTTATGGAAAACATTTGAAAATATCAAAATTTTAAAATCTTCTGACTCAGAAATTCTCCTCTTATGAATTTTTCCAGTAGACAGACTTACACATGATGAGATTTTTTAATGTTTTGTTCACCAATCTCCAGTAAATGTCACATAGTAGGCGCTCAGCTAATGAGGGGAAGAGCTGGGATTTGAAATCAGTCTCGCTCCAGACTTTGTGTTCATAACCACTACACTGTACTGCTTCAGTGCAGTAGATTCAACTTTTTTTTTATTGCAGTAACACTGGTTTCTAGTATTATATAAATTTCAGGTGTACATCATTATATCTCGATTCCTGTGTAGATTACATCATGTTCACCACCCAAAGACTAATTAAAATCCATCACCACACACGTGCCTAATCACGCCTTTGCCCTCCTTCCTCCCCCTTCCCCTCTGGTAACCACCAATCCAACCTCTGTTAGATTCCACTGTTTATATAAGTACCCAAAGGTATACGTACAGGGGTACTCAGTGCAGCACTATTTAAAATAGTAAAGAACTCCATAGAGACAATCTATAAATGTCCATTCAATGAGGACCATAAAATATATTATAGTTGTTCAGTTTAGTAAAATACTGTCTTATGTGCTGATATAGAAATATCTCAAGACATTGAGTGGGGCACAGAATTTAAGTAACTTTCCCAGAGTTTCTCTGCTCTTAAGTGGCAGAATACACAAGAAAGTGGTGAAAAAGTCAGAGACTCAGAGGGATGCAAGTAGACAGACTTATTTTTCATTTTATACTTTTCCATACCAGTTTTTAGCATGTATATATATAACTTTTATAATAAAGTGTCTGATATATTAGCTCAGATATCACTGTCCTTTTTTTCTCTTTGGCTTGCCTTATAATTGGAAACAGCAAGAGAGTAACAGCAAGGTACAAATAATTGTGGTTTTTGTATATGTAAGAAATAACTGGCGAGCTAGTCCTGATGGCTTAGTGGTTACGTTTGGCATGCTCCACTTTGGTGGGCTGGGTTTGGTTTCTGGGTGCAAACTACACCACTCATCTGTCAGTAGCCATGCTGTGGCAGCAGCTCACATAGAAGAACTAGAAGGCCTTACAACTACAAAATAGAACTATGTGCTGGGGCTTTGGGGAGGAAAAAAAAGAGAGGAAGACTGGCAACAGATGTTAGCTCAGGGTGAATCTTTCCCAGCAAAAAAAGAAGAAATAAAACAATAAAATAAAAAGAAATAAAAAAGAAATAATTTGCAAACACCTCACAACTGATTTTTACCCTGGTGTGTGATGCCCTGATAGGCTGGAAAGCAGAAGATAAGAATAAAGACCCTGTAACTTTGTGTTCGTGGTCATCTCAACCTCTCTTTCCTCAACTGAAAAAAAGGGCTTGGCTCTAATAAACTCTTAAGTTCTATGAGTCTAGCCTAGGTCTCGTCTCCTAACACCACAGCACATATTTGCTGGGCAGCCTGTCTCTTGCTTCATCTCAAGTAAAGACAAGATCTAAATCAGCAAGGCCAATGGAAAGCTGCACAACTTCCCAGCTGAACTGGAGCATGTAGGAACCACAAACTAGTCAATTTTAGGCTCAGGCAATGAGGTGATTCCCAGGGTCAGCACCTTATTCTTATTTATGATGAAAACCTTTCTTATTCAAGCAAATACAGAATTTCTGCTGTTTTATATCACCCAGAATCTCAGAGAAAGACGTAGAGGGTCACTGAAGACTAAAACATCTTGGCTGAAAACTACTTTGTAATACGACACTTGGCCTATCATCTTGACCTCTACTTCAAATGGAATTAGCAAATCCAGACCCTCCTGCGTGTCTGAAACAACACAGCACCCAGACTTGTAAGAGTCTCTCTTACAGCACGAATGTGGTCCAGTTTTTATTGTCTTTTAGCACTGCATATTATTTTAGTTACAAAATGGAAAAGGAGGTGCTTCTTACCTGATGTCCACACATAAGATTCTGAGAGGCCATCATGATGGCTTTCATTCCTGAGGCACAAACTTTGTTTATAGTGGTGCATGGAGTAGAAACAGGCAAGCCTAAAACCAATAATAAATAAGTCATACTTCTGAAAAACAAAGATGCTCTTCAAACACAACCGTAGAATTAAAAGTAAAAGGGCATGCTGATCTGCCGTCTGTAACACTCCTGCCAGTCTAAGTCTATGAATGGTAAATTATGTTATGCGTTTAACATTTTATTTAAGCTGAAATGACCCCCATTTTGCCACGTCAAACATTTTAAGTATAAAAGCAAAAATGTGATCCTAGTACCTGCACCCAATACCGCTTGCTTTGTAGGGGCCTGTCCTTCGCCTCCTTGGAGAACGTTACCCATGTAGGCTTCTTTCACTTCTTCTTTTGGAATCCCTTTTTTAAAACATCAAAAATACGTTTCCATATTTTATTCCATTTAATAATTAGTGATTACCTAATAGGGTCCATGACTTTATACAGCAGGAATAGTTTCTTTTTCTTGTCAGTTTTGACTTTCATTCCTAACTCTATAGTACAAGGACTTCTTTCTGAGGGAATTCAGAAACGTAGGCATTAAGTCCTTTCTAGGTGTTATGTATACAGTAAGTGCAAAATAAATATTTGTTCCATTGAATGGCTGTTCCCTCTACACAGAAAGCAAAGCAACTACTGACCTGCCTTTTCGATGGCTCCCTGAATGGCAATGGAACCCAGTTTAGTAGCTGGCAGGGAGGAAAGGCTGCCTAGAAAGGATCCAATAGGTGTTCTTATAGCACCTACTATGACCACTTCCTGGCAAGACAGAAGATGGTAAAGATTATTATATTTAAATATTTTACCCAAATCATCTTTCATTAAATAAACATAATTCATAGATATCTAAGAAACACACATTTTTATGAATGATTACTCATCAAAGATTAAATTAATTTCAAGATTTGAACAGGAGTGAAACTAATCAGTTCAATGTTGGTGCTTTATGATTTAGGACCTAACAGAAAACCTAAGACAAACCAACTCTAAAACAGGCGTAGATCCTTCCCACTTTTACAGAGAAGGTGGTTTCACAGTAGACAATGGGGAAGAAGCAGAAATTATGCAGAGCACTAGATTAAAATTTTTTATGGTAACTTGGGAGTTTAACTTAATATTTCAATAATTAGCTATTCCTAACTATTCCATCATCCCAAGTTGACCCTTACATATATGCAAATTATAAGAATATGCATTTTTTACTGACTACGTTTCCTTTAAATTCTTGAAATTTCAAAGGATGATGTAAATTTATACTTACATTCAAAGTGGGTTTTGATACATAACCTCGCTCCACATATCTTATGTCCTGTAATATAAATATTTATGTTATGATGTAAAAAATATCAATCTACATCATCTTATACTTCTCAGTGATGGATTTATGGTGATTTCACTCTACTTCTTTATACTTTGATTTCCAAATTGTCCACAGTTAGCATATATCACTGTTATAATCAGAAAAAAATTACTACTTTCTAATATACTTTTCTGATTAACTGTTCATCGGAAATATGTTTTAACTTCTGAGTTTATCATCTTAAAATTTCTAAGCCTTTTTAAAGTATAAGCTTTCTAAAGTGTAGTTTCAAGTTAAATCGAAGTTCTAAATTAAGTATTTTTAAGGTACCAGAAGAAAATATCCTCATTGCTTAAAAAAATTTAAGTAAAACTTGCTACTTCTCCACCCACTCACTTCTAACAAATGTCTCTGATGTGAGGCAAACACACCTCATACAAATATGGTCTACATTACCAGATAAATTCTTTTTTTTTTTTTTTATTAATGTTATGATAGATTACAGCCATGTGAGATTTCAGTTGTACATTTTTGTTAGTCATGTTGTGGGTACACCACTTCCCCCTTTGTGCCCTCCCCCCACCCCCCCTTTTCCCTGGTAACCACCGATCAGATCTCCTTGTCAATATACTAACTTCCACCTATGAGTGGAGTCATATAGAGTTCATCTTTCTCTGACTGGCTTATTTCGCTTAACATAATACCCTCGAGGTCCATCCACGTTGCTGTGAATGGGCCAATTTTGTCTTTTTTTATGGCTGAGTAGTATTCCATTGTGTATATATACCATATCTTCTTTATCCAATCATCAGTTTCTGGGCATGTAGGTTGGTTCCACGTCTTGGCTATTGTAAATAATGCTGTGATGAACATAGGGGTGCAAGGGACTCTTGGGATTTCTGATTTCAGGTTCTTAGGATAGATACCCAGTAATGGGATGGCTTGGTCATAGGGTATTTCTATTTTTAACTTTTTGAGAAATCTCCATACTGTTTTCCATAGTGGCTGTACCAGTTTGCATTCCCACCAACAGTGTATGAGGGTTCCTTTTTCTCCACAACCTCTCCAACATTTGTCGCTCTTGATTTTGGATGTTTTTGCCATTCTAACGGGTGTAAGGTGATATCTTAGTGTAGTTTTGATTTGCATTTCCCTGATGATTAGCGATGATGAACATCTTTTCATGTGTCTATTGGCCATATTCATATCTTCTTTTGAGAAATGTCTGTTCATGTCCTCTGCCCATTTTTTGATCGGGTTGTTTGTTTTTTTGTTGTTAAGCAGTGTGAGTTCTTTGTATATTATGGAGATTAACCCTTTGTCGGATAAGTGGCTTGTAAATATTTTTTCCCAATTAGTGAGCTGTTTTTTTGTTTCAATCCTGTTTTCCCTTGCCTTGAAGAAGCTCTTTAGTCTGATGAAGTCCCATTTGTTTATTCTTTCTATTGTTTCCCTCAGCTGAGGAGTTATAGTGTCCGAAAAGATTCTTTTGAAACTGATGTCAAAGAGTGTACTGCCTATATTCTCTTCCAGAAGACTTATTGTTTCAGGCCTAATCTTTAGGTCTTTGATCCATTTTGAGTTTATTTTAGTGTGTGGTGAAAAAGAATGATCAATTTTCAATCTTTTGCATGTGGCTGTCCAGTTTTACCAGATAAATTCTTTTAAAATAAAAAAAGAAAGAGTAAATATCATGCCCCTACATCTCAATTCTTTCCACACTGTTCTTAGGAACAAATGCCATTAAACAAGCTTTGTCCTGACTCCATGCAGATAACCAACTAAAGCTTTCTACTTACGATACAGCACAGACAACAAGAAATTTGACAAAGACTGGTTATGAGCAGAGATAACCACAATAACCACCAGATATGCCCCCTAAATTAATTTTTATAAAGTGTTTAGATGAGAATAGATACATGCCAATGGCAGCTTAAAGAGAGAATGTTTTCCTAGGCAGTGGAAGAACAGAATTTAACTCTAAGGTAATCTAATTTAGTCCTGATTTAACTCAAAAATGTCATCATGACAATATTCAATGCAGCCCCGATTCTGAGAAGAGATGCCTTTGTGGTCTTTGTGAGGGAGAGATGACTAATATACATAAGACTATTTGATCCTTCACTTGCTCAGTAAACATGCTAAGATCACTTACGTTATAGAAGGCAATATGGGGAATTTGAGATCTGTAAAATATCGTCCCTATACTCAAACAGCAATAATAATCTTAGAAGGGAGAGATGTTAAAATTACCTATACTGGTTCCTAAAACAGAATTTGGTAAGAACTACAAGAGAGGCGTAATAGGCAAGCCATCCCCAGGGTTCAGAGGAGAAAGATTACTTGGTGATGCACAATGGTCTTCAAATATCAGGTTCCACTGAGATGCTTCAAGCAAGAGCCCCACGAACTCTTTGAATTCATCTATTGAATATACTAACTGTAAACCCAACTGAGATCACCAACATGTTACCCGTTGCTATCAGATTAGCCTGTTTGTGCAGACCTTGAAATGAAATGTATCTGCCATCTCTAGCTATACATGTACCTCTGAAAGCTGTGTCACTAAATCAGTAAGGTTTGTATTTTCACTCTCCTGAGCTTCACACATCCACTCAAGTGACAACATAAGCTCCTGGCCCAGGCCAGCACACGCGTCTATGCTCAGGAGGCAAGGTCCAAGTGCATCTGCTTAATGGATGTGCTCCTCAGTATCAGCTGTGCAAGAACAAGTGTACCCTTAACGCATCATATAATTTGGGCTGCTGCTTATTGTAACCTACTTATCATGAAGGATCCTAGCATATTACCTGTGATCCACCTTTGAATTAAAAGTTCCTACTTGTAGTAAACATGCTAGTCATTGCCTCTCCAACTACACTCCTTTCTCAAAAGGGTCTGGAATGGACAGCCCTAAGTACCAACACGGAGACTCCCATCCTCCTCCCACTGGCAGGGCTGATGGGACCAAGACTGGAATGGACCTGACCCAAGATGGCACCCTGGGAGACTGGGTCAACTGGATGATGATGGGCACTTGAACTGAAAGGTCACAAGGGGCTGGAGCTAGTGAGCACAATGGCCAGCCAATACCATGTAAAAACAGAGGTGACAGCAAAGAGAAAAGCCATGAGTAAGCAGAGAAGCAAAGGAACGGAACATATACACTCAGAGAAAGGAGGAAAAAGACCATGGCACACTGTAAGAGACAGTGATTCCTTGTGTAGTGTAAACCCTGACATGTTTTATTCTTTCTTTTTTGTAATGCAATCACCTGACTTAAGCTTTAATTGCTGAGGCATCCACTTCAAGAGGGCACCTCAAATAAACACTGCCAGCCACATGACTAGATAAAGAGCCAGGCCCCCTCCCTCCACGGAGGATCCTTTATTTTAGAGATCTTGGTTGATTTTGATAACTGACTCTTGGGGTCGCTTGTTTTTTTCCTCCTTTGCTTTAAATTCCCATTCTTATGTTTTAAAATCACAAAGAGTTAGTCCATAAAATCCTAGGCCCCCATCCTCGACCCCAATAAAAGCTGAACCCCAGGCCCATGTGTGCACTCTCTTTCTACCGGTGACCTTGCTGTGTGGCCCCAGGTGTGCTGGGTAATATCCAGGTCCTGTAATAAACCTTTATTTTCTCAAAGTTTCCTGATGGTTACTGTTGAAGAGCATCTTGCAATCATAATAAGAACCACAAGGGCCAGTCTAACCACCACACTGGTTATTGATAGACTGAGACTGGCACATACCACCTTGGTTAGTGATTTTCTAGTTAGGGTCCCTGCAAGGCCAGCTGTACTTTATTTCCTATCCTTGGATGTCCAAGAGCTCGTCTACTGTATATCTTCAAAAATGCCCCTCTCTACTTAGCTAGTTTGAAATGGGAATATTGTTCCTTGTAATCAAAGGGCCTCTGTTAAGCCACTTCTACTCTTCTTTAGAGTTTCTGGTTCTGTTTCATTTAAGGCCCCCTGGTCTCTCCACTTTGCCCTGGATCCCATCTTTAGTTGCCTGTTCAAAGATGCCACAACTTAGTTATCCCTTCCCTCTCCTGTACATCATTCATCCCCTTTACTCCTGGATCACTATGTAAGCATACAAACAGGTTCTAGTTCCTCCCACCTGAAAAACAGAAACAAATTTCCCTATAAACAAACTTACAGAGAGAACAACTTATTGGTTATTGGGGGGGAGGGCACAAGGGGCGCAGGGGCTCATTTATATGGTGTTTCACAAATATTAATGTACAAGTGAAATTTCACAATGTTATAAACTATTTAGACCACAATAAAAAAATTTTTAAAAAACAAATTTCGCAGGGCTGGCCCAGTGGCGTAGCAGTTAAGTTTGTGCACTCAGCTTTGGCGGCTGGGGGTTTGCCAGTTCGGATCCCGGGTGTGGACATACCACTTATCAAGCAATGCTGTGGCAGGCATCCCACATAAAAAATAGAGGAAGATGGGTACAGATGTTCGCCCAGGGCCAATCTTCCTCAAAAAAAAACAACAACAAATTTCTCTTAATCCACATTCCCACTGAGCTTTCACCTCATTGCTTAGCTCCCTTTTATAACAGAAATTCTCCAACAAGTTACCTACAATTTTTGTTTCTTTGTCCTCTCCTCCGGTTTACTGTTCAACTCCCTCCAATCTGGCTTTTATCTATACTGTTGCTGGCCCTGAGCAAGGTCAACGATGTTTGTGTAGCAAAACCCAATAAACACTTCACTATAATCATCTCAACCTCTCAACAACGTGGACTCACTTTTCTTCTGTGAGAAATAGGCATAGTGGGCTCACTAACTGAACTTTTTTTTTTTGAGGTCACATTGGTTTATAACTATGTAAATTTCTGGTGTACATATTTCGACTTCTGTATAGACTGCATCGTGTTCACCACAAAAGTTTCATTTCCATCCGTCACTATATATATGCGCCCCTTTACCCATTTCACCCTCCCCCCTACCCCTTCCCCTCTGGTAACCACCAATCTGTTCTCCGCATCTACGTGTTTATCTTCCACATGTGAGTGAAGTCATATGATAACTGTCTTTCTCCATCTTATTTCACTTAACCAGCTGAATATTCTTGAACAAGCTATTTAGACTCTCTTTGCCTGTTTTTCTCAAATACCCTCCACAAGCTGTTGTAAGAATGAAAGGAGGTAGCACGTGTAAACCACAATGCAAACCCTCCCTTTTCTTGGCTCCCACTTTAACACAATCGTGCAGTTCCGCTCCTGCCTTGCTGGTCACTTTTCTTGGTCACCATTGCTGTCTCATCCTCCTCTTCCCAACCTCTAAGTGCTGGAATGTCCCAGGGCTTTATCCCAGGTCCCTTTTAATTCTCCAACTTCACTGTCTCCTTAATCCTCTCTAGTCCCCTGGCTTTCAGCAGCATTTATGTCTTGATGATTTCCAAATTTCTATCTCCTGCTTTGACCTCTCGATTGAGCTCCAGACTCATGTCCAAGTGCCAACTTCATAGCTTCAATTTAATGTCCAGATCATGGCTCTCAATTCCCAACCCTGGGAAACTACCTTCTTCCCAATATTGCCCACCTCAGGACATCACATTGCAATGTACCTGGGTGCTCAGGCCAAAAGCTTAGGACTCACCCTTCACCCTTCCCCAAAACCCAGATACTCCTTCACAGATACTGTCAATATTGTGTGCAAAATGGACCTAAATTCTCCCACTTTGCTTCATCTCCACAGTCCACCCAGTCCTGGCCCCATCTCCTGCTACTCTAACAGCTTCTACCTCATTTCCTGCTTCCCGTGAATTCCCTTCTACAGTCTGCCCAGTTTTAGAAACATAAGTCAGGTCACGTCACTCCCCTGACTAAAATCCTCTGATGGCTTCCCGCTGCTCTTAGAATGATCTCCAAACTCCTCCCCTTACCCCACAAGGCCCTGCGTGGTCTGGCCCCTGATTTTCTTTCCAAACTCATGTCATGCTTGCTCTGTGCCATCCACACCAGCTTCCTCTTTGTTCCGAACCCATTCCGGCCTCCAGATCTTTGCAGTGTGCCTCTGCAGTAACAGTCTTTCCCCAGCTCTTCACGGCTGGTTCATTTTTATTCTTCAGGTCTCAGCTCAAATGGCACATCCCCACAGTGGTTCTCCCTAACTACTCTATTTAAAGTTGACCTCTCTTTTATTTCAACATGTTTATTTCCTTCAAAGCACCTCTCACACTGTGTAAATATGGGGTTCACACCTCTATTACCCCTCTCAACCTAATGCAAGCTGCTCCCTGAGAGCAGGACTGTCTCCCATTCACTGCCACAGCCCTGTCACGTGGCACAGCGCCTACGGCTCATAAATTATCTTGGGAAGAAAGGAGAAAATTAGAGTAGGGTCAGGATATATTAAATAGAGTGTGTAGTAAATATGTGCTGAATGAACACAGCCTAGTTAAGTTTCCTCTGCATAGCACAATCATCTTTCAGGGACAGCTCAGCTGCACTGCCACCTCTGGAAACTTCACCTGACCATGCCAGGCAGAGGGAGGCACTCCCATCTCAGCCGCCACGGCACCCTGTTCACACTCTAACTGTTCTCAGAATACATCATTTTGTAACCCTAACCCTCAGTGGCCTGATTGTCTTCCCACTAGACTGTGAATTCCAAGAAGAGAGTGATTTTATTTATTTTCTACCCCAGTGATGGCAGGAGATACTAAATAAATATTTGAACAAAGTCTGATGCTTACTAGCAATTCTGAAAAACATTTCAGGTGCAGTAAACTCATTATGAAGCCAGAAAAATGAGATAATGAGCTAAAGAGTGAAGCCCTATTTTACGTGGAATGGTCAAAAAAAAAAAAAGGGCTCTCTGGAGATGTCAGTGGAGCTGAGAAATGAATATCAGAGTCAGCCTTGCGAAGACCTAGGGAAAGAGCACTGGAGGCACAGGGAGGAACCAGCACACGGGCCTTGAATGAGGAACAGACTCGGCACACGCTAAGTGGAGCAGCGTGACGGGAGCCACAACTCAGGAGACCACCATGTGAGTGGGGGCTAGAGACGCAGGGACCAAAGAGGCCATGAGAAGGAGTCTGGATTCTGGGCCGTGCAATGAGAAGCCACTGAAGACTTTTCCATTATAAAAAGACCACTCGCCACAGGGTAGAGAAGTGACTGTAATAGGGCAAGGGAAGACAGGAAGGAGCCCAGGCAAGACTCATGTGGCTGGTGGCAGGTGGTGACAAGAAGCGTGGGTACAGATGGATCTGGAACATATGTTAGAGAGAGAACCAGTCAGTGCAGACTATTTTTCTTATTTTACAGGTAAGGAAACTAAAGCACAGGCACGTCAAGCAACCTGCCCAGAGTCACACAGCCAGTAAGGGACAAAGCTTGGATTTCAAATCCAAGCAGTCTGATTCTATCATACATACATATATTTTACATGTTATACATATATACATGTTACACATACTGTATCTTTTACACATTACATATTTTATTATACACATTATTTTATTAAAAATAGTAATAAAATTTAGGAAGCTGAGGTAACTGCTCTTTCCAAAGGACTGTATATTTTTCAGGAATTAATGATTTACTTATGAAATCCTTCACTGGTGAAACGTCTCAACAGCTTTTCAACTAACTTTACATTACTGCATTGTAGATACAGGTGAAACCTTAGGAGACAAAAAAACACGTGGGAAACATCTATATGCCAAAATAACCGTAAAAATCAATCAGATGAATTAGAAATTGAGCCATTATTGAGGAAATTTTTTTTGGAAAATCGACTGAGTCATTTTTAAACTTTTCAACTTCTTAGTACAGAGAGGGCTTAGCAATTAGCACTCAAAATACCTTGTGTTTACGCATATTATTGTAAAAGGAAAGCCAAATTCCCTTATAGAAAACTGAGATATCCCAAATCCGTACTTCTTCAGGCCTTCAGAAAGCTCTCCAAGAATTAGTTGTGTTAATTTCAATCAACACTTTCATTTTTATGAATTTCATTTATATAATTCCTTTGTTAAAATCTTACATAACCACCTTGTTATATTAAATTTTTACATTGTTGAGCACTCCTTCTGTTATAGGTTGAATCATGTCACCCCAAAAAAGAAGTCCAAACCCCCAGTGCCTCAGAATGTAACTTTAGCTGTAAATGTGGTCTTTACAGACGTTATCAAGTTAAAATAAGGTCATTGGGGGACCCTGATTCCATATGACTGCTGTCCTTATAAAAAGGGAAAATTTGAACACAGACAAGACACGCACAGAGGAAAGATGAAGTGAAGACACAGGGAGACTGCCACGTGCGGATGGGGGACTGGAGTGACGTGTCACAAACCAAGGAACTCCAAAGACTGCCGGCAAAGGTCAAGGGTCAGCCTCACAGCAACACGGACAGAGCAGGGGAGAGGAGAGAAAGGAATCTGGGAGCAAAGAGTCTCAGGACTGGCACAACGCAGCAAATTTTTTTAAAGTTTCAGTATTACAAGAAACAATTTTGGTTCAAGACAGCAAAACAGGAGTTTCAAGGAAGGAATGGTCAGTAGTGTCAAACACAGTACAAAGGTCAAGAGGAAGAAAATAGAGAAAAAAAATCACTAGGGCTGGCCCGGTGGCGCAGCAATTAAGTTCGCACGTTCCGCTTCTCGGCGGCCTGGGATTCACCGGTTCGGATCCCGGGTGCGGATGCGGCACCGCTTGGCAAAAGCCATGCTGTGGTAGGTGTCCCACGTGTAAAGTAGAGGAAGATGGGCATGGATGTTAGCTCAGGGCCAGTCTTCCTCAGCAAAAAGAGAATGATTGGCAGTAGTTAGCTCAGGGCTAATCTTCCTCAAAAAAAAAAAAAGAAAGAAAGAAAAAGTGATTAGAGTTGCAAAGGCAACAAGTTCTGGTAAAGTCCGTAAAGGTTTGCCGACCGTAAGGGTGACCTGTGTGTATCTGAAGGCAAAGGGGAAAGAGCCAGTGGAAAGGGTGAGAGGTCAAGTTCTACTCCACAAAATGGCACTGAATACTGAAAAGCCTGTTAAACAGATTTCCACAGTTCAGTAAAGGACCACTTAATTCAAGTAACAACCAATACAACTGACTCCTAGAGTTCAATAAAATGAACACCACAAATCATGTGCTATATGACCCACAGCTTCATTTTTCTCAGCAGCAACACTGGTGTTTGATTATAAGCTCTTAAACTATAAATTAAGAAGGTGGTGCATTTTTTTTTAACTTACTAGAATACCTAGTTCACCTAATTCACCTAGTTAACGTTGGTTGAAACCCAGGTTAACTTAATTACATTTTTGTGATTTCCAAAGTCACTCCATGAAACTAACAAACATGCTGATTAAGAACTCAACTTTCCTGGAAACCTACTCCTCCTGACTTCCTATTATCTCAGTCACCCAGGATTTTAGACTCTTCTCCCTTGACTCCCCACTCCCACTCCAAATTTGTCAAATTCTACACTGATTCTTTCACAAGCTCCTGCGTAATGCTGCTCCCTGTCACGTGCCAGCACACTAGCTCAAATTACTGCACAACCAGACACACAATAGTTTTCTCCCCACTTCAACCCTCCCTAACCTCTGATTATGACAACAAAAAAAGTATCAACGGTCTCCACTGGCTTGAGTCAAATCCAAACTCTTAAAAATGACTGGATTTCAAAGTTTATGACCCCCACCAAACTGGGAAACTCACACTTCACTAACCAAGTTCCCTACCTACTCCCTAGGGTTTGCCAGACCCTAACCGTGCGGTGCAAGCTCCCTTCCTTCGATGGATGGAAAATAAATTCTTTCTTTCAAGGCTGTCGCTCCTGTGTTCCCTAAACACAACAGCCGGAGGAGAAACACGCCTCTGGATGCCTCAGTATGTAAACTTTCTCATCTATCAAGTATAATTTATTTCTTGTATTATGAGGAACCATTTACTTTCCCTGGTAAGTCTGAGGTTGCTCCGGAGAAGGAGCATCTTTTTATTATCACATAGCGTAAGCCCAGTGGTTACCCATCGCATGAAAACAAACCGTCAGAGTGACACACACATAGCTCTAAAGGAAAGCTCAGAAGCAGTTTTATGGGCCTTCCACACCCGTCGGGGACAGCAAGGACCAATCCCGGGCCTTGCAGCCTGCCAGAAGCTGCGTCCCGTGTAACACACCAGTTAAGTCGTCACTGCGATGACAGCAGAGCTCCCGGGGTCGGGCTGGCGCGGGGCAGCCGCGGGGGTCTGCGCGCCAGCTCCGCGCGCGTGGCCTTCCTGCGCCGGGAGCCGCGGGGGCTTCCCGAGGCCTCCGGCCGCCGGGCCCGGGCGGGAAGCTCCGGGGGAGGAACGCGCCGCCGAGTCCCGGGTCCCAGCCCCTCTCACCTGAGCCAGCCTCCGAAGCAGGGGGCTGCGGCCGCGGGCGCCGCCGCGCAGAAGGGCCGCCAGCAGGGCCATGGTCGCCAGGCGCCCACCGGGGACTTCAAGGGCGGAGGGGGCCGGGGCGGGCGCGCGCAGCGAGTCCCGGCTCGGAGCGGCCAGCTAGCCCAGCGGCCTGGAGCGGCGCCGCCCCGGCCCCGCCTCCGCCTCCTCCAATAGCCGCCGCGGACGGCGACGGCCGCGCCTATTGGCCGGCAGCCCGGGGGGGGCGGGGCCTGGCGCTGGAACCCGGGAGTCGCCGGCCCGGCGAATTTGTCAGAAGAGCCGCGGGGCCCGGGACGCTGGCGCTCGAGTCAGCGAGCGCGTGATGCGCCGCTGGTTCCCGTTTCCGCCGCTTCTGAGCGCGGAGGCCAGTGGTGTCTGTAACCTGGGCCTGTTCGGTTCACTGAGCCTGCCTTTCTCACTGATACCCGCAAAGTACAAAGGAAATTCATGCAGATATTTTTAAGCAATTCGGTTAGCTTTTAATTTATGATAATTGTGCAATCGTTTTTCAGTAGCAGGACGAGAAGAGGAAAAAAATACAGATTAAAGCAGACTTTAACTGAACAAAATGAGGATTATCTTAACCTTCACAAAGACTCCATGAATTAGGTGCTCTTGTTATCCACGCGTTAAGTAATGAGACAGCAAGGACAAAGTTAACTTTTTGTCTATGTTTGCACAGAAAGTGGGAGGGCTGGGGTCTGAACTTATATCATGATAGTGCGTTGCTCTCCTGTACCTTTTCCCAGAGAACGATGTAAATGTTAGCTATGATTATTCTCACATTTGGGGAACCCATAGCTTAACTTTGGGTCTTCAGCTGGAGACAGTAAATCTTTGTGACTTTGTAACACGATTTTCTTTTATATTGATTGTCATATAGAAGATAGGAGTGACAACGTACAAAGTGAACAGTCAAGTCAACTTCCTCCAAGCCAAACCCATGTGTTTTCTAAAGTAAAATCCCCACCCTTAATTATGTTTTGTTGGCAGCTGTGGGAGATTGTATTGGTCAAAGATGGTCACGCCTATAGTTAACCGCCCCCCACAAACTCTTCTTTCAATGTGACTGATGCTCCCTCCTCTCACCAGAGGTGGAGTCTGAGTTCCTTCTCCTTGAATCTGGGTGGGGAATACTGACTCCCCCACCAATGGAGGGTGGCAGAAGTGAGGCTATGTGACTGCCTGAGCTAGGTCCAGGGAGAAATATAAAGGAGGCACTCACACGCTTCGAGTCCCGAGCCTTCAACCCTTCCAGCTGAGATCCACAGAAACAATGAGAGAAAAGAAATGGCTCTTGTTGTTTTAAGTCACTATGTTTTGGAGTAATTTTTTTTTTATGTAGCAATAGATAAATACAGCACCCCTATCTTCAATTTCCCAGTCACCCCAGGTTGGTCCCTTAAAAGTAGCATTGATTCGTTCACCGACCAGATCCTCTGTATTCACCGGGTCACCAAGTCCTGCCTCCTTCCTTTGAACATCCCACTCATGCCTTCTCTCTTGCTGACCCTAACCTAGGCCAAGCACAAACCTTTTCATAACTATTATTCAATAGCCGTGGGAAGGAAATCATTACCATGGGTATCAGTGCTTAAGCTGTGTGTGTGTGTGTGTGTGTGTGTGTGTGTGTGAAATGTACAAGATATATTCCATCTTTAACTAAAAAGTTGAATTTTTAAAGAAATAAAAAAAATGAAACAGCTGGTCTGGCCTAATAACTAGAGATTACCAGCTGTGCGAAGTCAAAGCTGATGACTAGACGAGGGGCTCAAACAGTAAAAGATGACTGGTTATGATAATAGATACTTACGTAGTTATTAGTATAAAGCAGTTCTTTCACAGTTTAACTCATTTAATCCTCACAAAAACCTAATGAATTAGGGAGTATGCTGATCCATGTTTTACAGGTGAGGAAACTCAGAAGGTACGTAATTTGTCCAAGGTCACGGAGCTGGTAGTTAGCGACAGAGCCACACTTTGAACCCAGGCGGTCTGCTTGCCAGGTCCAGGCTCAACCTCCACACTGGTTTTGCTCAGGAGAGTCTTGCATCAGAAGCACAAGGGTCAGCTCTGACTGGAAAGTTCTGCCAGCAACAGCACTGCCAGGAAATATTGCCACTGGGTTGGACAGGACAGCTTCTAGAGCAGTGCAAAGAGGCCTTGGGGCAGCTGAGGAGAAGGGTATCAAATCCAGTCGTGAGTGACAGCAGACAGCTACTCTTCAAAACTAAACTTCAAATAAATAAGAGCAGCTTCCTCGCAAATATGAACTGCAGGCAAAAATGGTAATAATTTCAGTTAAGAATCTAGGAATTTGAAAATTCAAGATTTTTTAATAGAAAACAGGGAAATCCACTGTATCCAGAATAATTGGAGCACTGAGGGGTCTAAAACTGGGGCAGTTTAGATGCGTAAGTAAATAAAAACTAATTCTGATCCTGATGCACATTTGTCCAAAAATATTTAATTGGGAACCAGTTCAGGATTCAAGCACAGAATTGAGAATTAGAACAGAGAGGGAAATGTGGAAGGTAGTGAGTGAGGGGAGATTACGAAAAAAGAGACTTTATAGAGAGATACTTGTGGAAGACCTGCAATTAAGTGGAGGAAGAGGACACTTCAAAGTAGATGGAGCGAGAATTGTAAAAAGAAAGGTGGGAGAGGGGCTGGCCTGGTGGTGTAGTGGTTAATTTCACCCACTCCACTTCTGCGGCCCCGGGTTTGCAGGCCCAGATCCCAGGCATGGACATAGCACTGCTCATCAAGCCACTCTGTGGCGGGGTCCCACATAAAATAGAGGAAGATTGGCACAGATGTTAGCTCAGCGACAATCTTCCTCACAAAAAGAAAAGAAAGGTGAGTGAGAACTAGATTATGCTGTGACATGCTACACCCTCCACCCCCACTTCTTTCTAAATCTGTGCCGATCCGCCATTCACACCCAGCATGTGAAGCCATAATCACCCTGAGGGGAAGCAGAACCACAACAAACAAAAGGATGCTAAATTTTTTATTCTAAAGTCACAGTTCAAGAGAAAGACAAGAAAGATTTGGAAACCCATTTTCCTCCCGTCACCCAACACTGGAGTGGAACTCGGGGGAGAAAGGCTAGAGGTGGAGAGGACGCCGCGGGATTAGCACTGATGAGTGTCCCTGAGACAATGCCCTGATCCCTGTCTCCTCCTTCGGCCTGGCCACAGGGGAGTGTGACAGTAGAACTATCCGCCTACACACACACAGGATAAATTCAGTGTTAGGAGAGTAGACCTGAGTTCCCTGACAGGCCAGCTTGTCCAAAAAGTCGCCCACATTAGCACTAGTGGTCAAATGGAAGCTTGAGGTGGCTGCTTACGGAGCTTGCACATCAGGGGCCTAAAGTAGCCTCACAGACAGTCCCCATGACCCAAAAAGCCATCCGAACAGCTAAATGGGTGCTCTTCCTCTTGCAGTGGGGAAGAGAATAGAAGTCAGCTGAGCAGGAGCTGGGGATCCTCAAGAGGCCCCCCTCGCAGGAAATGGGGCCTCAGCTACAAGTCAATGTGCAGGCACAGCCATGCCTGCCTGGGCATAAGGCACACCAGGACCACATGAATGCCCAGGACAGAAAGGGCGAAGGGAACAAGCCTTAAAGTGATGGCCCTAAACCTAAAATTTATGAAAAGATGACTGAATTTGACTGAATTCAGGTGAAAATGACTAGATTAAAATTTCTTCCATGAGATAGAAATGGAGTGTTGGGGTAAAAAAATTAAGTCCAGGGACCCACCCTGTAGCTGAGTGGTTAAGTTCTCATGCTCCACTTCAGTGGCCCATGGTTTCACCGGTTCGGATCCTGGGCACAGACATGGCACCGCTCATCACGCCATGTTGAGGTGGTGTCCCCACATGCCACAACTAGAAGGACCTACATCTAAAATATACAACTATGTACTGGGGGCATTTGGGGAGAGAAAGCAAAAAATAAAAATAAAAAATTAAGTCCAGGGGCCCGCCCCACAGCCGAGTGGCTAAGTTTGCCTGCTCTGCTTCCATGGCCCCAGCTTTCCCAGTTCAGATCTTGGGTGTGGACCTACGCACTGCTCATCTGGCCATGCTGTGGCACCATCCCACATGGAAGAGCTAGGATGACTTACAACTAAGATATACAACCATGCACCAGGGCTTTGGGGAGAGAAATAAAAAAGAGGAAGATTGGCAACAGATGTAAGCTCAGGGCCAATCTTCCACACCAAAAAAATTTAAAAAAAAAGTCCAGTAAGACAGAATTAAAAACTTATTTTTCCTTTTTTTTGCAGATCTGAATTTGTAGCTTTGGGTCATCTTTCCTGCCACAGTAGGTAACATAGCATCTGGACATAGAGTTATTAGCAAAGAGCTACGTCTTTTGAAATGTAGCTCCTCTTAGATTTTAAGTTACCTACATTTGTTAGAGACCAAGCCAATAACCCCATCTAGTGGCACAAGTGTAAGTGGAGGCTTATGTCTTGCAAAGGACACTTCCAGTCTTATAAAAGAAACTTTTTGGCCGCTTCCTCTCTGTAGATGTCCCTAACTACAGTCATAAGCCGCAGAGTGGTTTTCTAGAAGTAGAAGTTAGTCTTAGGAATATTAGAACAATATTTTCACAGCAGGGAACAAATTGGAAGATAAAAAAATTTAAGAGAAATTTAGAAAAAAATGTGGATATTAGATTCCTAATGCAACAGGATGTTTGTTATTCATTTCTAATTAAGTTCTTGTATAGCGAGTAATTTCTCTCATAGTTAGTCTATTGGAATGACTCATTGTACTAGGTTGAATAGTGTCCCCAAAGGGTGCTGACCCCTGGTACCTGTGAATGTGACTTTATTTGGAAATAGGGATTTTGCAGTTGTAATCAAGTTAGGATGAGGTCACACTGGATTGGGATGGGCCCTAAATTCAGTGACTGGTGTCCTTATAAAAACAAGGACAAACAGAGACAGAACGCACAAGGGAGAAGGCCACGGGGAGACGGAGGCAGAGACTGGAGTGATGCATCTTCAAGAGAAGCAACATCAAGGAGTCCCGGCGACCACCAGACGCTAGGAGAGAAGCGTGAAACAGATTCTCCCTTCGACCTACAGAAGAAACCAACCCTGCCAACACCTGCATTTCACACGTCTGGCCTCCAGAACTGTGAAATAAGAAATTTCTGTTGTTTTGAGCCACTCAATTTGTGGTGCTTTGTTATGGCAGATGTAGGAAACTAATATACTCATCCTGGGTCAAATTACATACGCCATTTCCTTATGTTTTCTATTTATATGCCCCATAAAATATCTCTTTCCTTGAAATCCTGGCAAGTACAAAGTATGAGGCATCAAGAGCTTCTCTAGCACACATATGGAAATGTTTGTACCCCGTTGTTGAAATAAACTTGTAGGTCCAAGATGAAGCCGCTCCTGGCCACAGTGCCATGTCGACAAACCGAAACGTAAAGAACCTTGGTGTCCCCGTAAGGGCTCCACTGGACCAGAAACGCACTGCATCAAGCCAGCCAATCCCCTCCTCCCAAGGATTTGTAATAATTTCCCTGTCCTAAATAACCCCAGCCAATCAGCTTAAGCCAAATACTCTTTCCTTAGTCCCTGATTGACCCGGCAAGCCTCATAAGGAACTCCCCCACCTCCCAGGCAGTCATGCCGTTTCCGCGTCGCTAACACTCTACAAAACTCACTCTCTCCCGGATTCGCTCAGGAAGGGTGCTCTGCAGCTTGTGAGGCGCTGTACTCACCAATCCATGGATTGTTTTCCTTTGAATGAAGGGCATTAAGCTCATTACTAAATTGTTTTAGTTTGGTCATTTGACCCCAAGTATCTCAGTAAGAAAATGATGACAATGGGAAGATGCATAAGACTAGCAGAGAGTTCCTAAAAATAACTTTTATATGATTTATCTTGGGATCTAGAACAAAAAGATACAAAAGAAGATATTTTAGGAAGTTCTTAATGAGTGTAAGACAGAAGCCCGACTCGTCCCCAGAATGACTTTTGGGCTTGTCACAGGTTCCTCCACCTTTAGAGGATGATGTGGTCTGGTCAACGGTGGTTCCCAAGACTATCGATTCAATTTTACCAAGAGTGGGCCCCTAATAGAGCAAGGGACTGCACTAGAAATGTGAGAAATTTTTTTTTAAGATTTTATTTTTCCTTTTTCTCCCCAGAGCCCCTGATACGTAGTTGTGTATCTTTAGTTGTGGGTCCTTCTAGTTGTGGCACGTAGGATGCCACCTCAACACGGCCTGATGAGCAACGCCATGTCCGCACCCAGGATAACTAGTGAAACCCTGGGCCGCCAAAGAAGAGCACGAACTTAACCAATTGGCCACGGGGCCAGCCCCGGAAATTTTTAAGTGATGAAAATCCTGCCTCTGCTTTTATGCTTTAGATTTGCAGTGATCCCTCAGCCATAGGCTAAAGGAAATGATCCAATTCACATCTTTTGGTATCTTAGGCCTCTGGCATTGAGGTATAAGTTCTAAGAGGAAATATTGGGAATAGGCCAGTGGTCCAGAAATGCCACAGATTTAGAGCAAACATCATCTAACTGAGCACTCTGGGCCAAGAGGCAACTCGGCAGCTAGTCCTTACCTACCTCAGAGGGTGTAAGCAGGCTATGAAGTGTTCTTATTCATCCAATGAACACAATAGAAGTAAAGGTAAACAGAGGTCAGATGCTAGAGATAATACAGAAGAAGAATCAATGATGTGCTGTGGGGAGGCCAGCAATAGAGAAGTACATCAAGGTTGCTAACCTGGGAGACTGAGGTAGCTATTAAGTGGAGCAAGTTTGTGACAGATGATGAGATGCTCAAGAAATAGCTGGAAATACACGTTAGTCTTGGAATGGAAAGCCTAGGCTGGAGACGGTCTGGAGCATCAACACACAGATAGTGGTGGCAGCCAGGGAAGTGGGCGAAATCACCCAGGGAGAGCATGTAGCTCACAGCAAGAGCGGAGATTGGAGATGAAGTCTGGGGCATGCAGGCAGAGGAAGAGCCAGAGAATGAGACTGGGAGAGCTGGGAGAGGTCAGTGGGAGGACAGGAGACAATGGGATCTTTGAAGCCAAGCGATGAAACAAGTTCAGTAACTAGGAGTGCTCAGGGTGCACATCCTGTAAGATCAAGAGGAAGATTGAAAATGAACTTCTGATTAAGCAACAGGTAGCTCACTGATGGCCTTGGCAAGACAACCAGTGGGGACATAAGCGAACAAGTACCAGTGGAAGGAATAGAGACGGTCAGACTGCGGACTATTTTTTCAAGAGAATGGAAGAATAAGGTCACAGAATGACTAAGGTAGGGGGACGAATTGTTTTTTAAGGATGGTGGGTACTTGAATGTGTTTCCAAGCCAGTGGTTCTCAAACTTTAGTGGAGTCTGCATCATCTGGAAAGCTTATTAAAATTCAGATTGCTGGGCCCTACCTGAAAGGTTTCTGAATCAGTCGGTCTGAGGTGGAGCTCAAGAACTTGCATTTCCAACAAGTTCTCAAGTGATGACAACGCTGCTGGTCTGTGGACTAAACTTTGAGAACCCCTGTTGTAGGGTAAAGAGGAAATTACCAAAAGAAGGATGTTTGGAAGCTATAGGAAGTGTAGGCATTTTTGGAGCAAAACCAAAGAGGCAGAAGGGATTCAGTGTACAGGTGAAACAGTCGGCCTTGAGTAAGAGGGGCGGGATCTCTTCCTTCGAGACAGGCAGGCAGATGAAGATGTGCAGTTAAAGTTTAGAGGTGGAGGGAAGGCAAGTTGAAACTTCACACCTGAAGGCCTTATTTTCTCAAAGCAAGATCATCTGCTGAGAATGGAGGGGGTAAGGGAGAGGAGGGGAAAAGAAATGACACATTTAGCAGACACAGGACAAGGACCTTGTAAAGGTGTTTCCAAGCCCCACTCTTTCTTAGAGGCACGAAATTATGGTCTCTTAACAAGGAGTATTAATCTTCAAAGCTGGCTCATTGCAAAGTTGGCTCTTTCCTCTGGCCTCTTTGCCTTCCTGGTTCCCACTACTCACCTTCAACTATCAACCACTGTTGAAGAAACATCTAAGTAGTAGCAGTCTGCCTTAGTAACCACAATATAATAAAGGTAATACTGAATTTATCATTGAATGAAAATAGGAAAACTCAGTAACATCCAGGGAAGTCTCCAATCCTTTTTTCTTTTTCCTTTTTTTTTTTTTTGGCTGAGGAAGATTTGCCCTGAGCTGAGATCTGTGCCAATCTTTCTCTGTTTTCTATGTGGGGCCACCACCACAGCATAGTCGCTGACGAGTAGGGTAGGTCTGCACCCGGAAACTGAACCTGGGGCACTGAAGCAGAGTAGGCCGAACTTAACCACTAGGCCACAAGCCTGGCCCCTCCAGTCATTCTTTAAACAGCCAAAAACTAGAGTAGATCTAAGTTTGGATCATTACCAATTCAGAGAGCAAGCTGCTATCTACTCTCTACACTCACTCTAGGATCTCACTATCAAAGATTTTTAATCTTGGGTGTTGAACACTTAAAATTTATACACAGAATTGTTCATATCTTTATATATTTGTCTTTATCAGATGCTCATAAAAGTCTCCTCAACAGTCTAAGCCCCCTACTCCAGATTGTCCATTGGTCAAAACAGAAGTTTGATTTTATAGCCTAGAATAAGCAATTAGAAAATAAAGCCTCCCCACTTAAAACTTCAAATACTGGGGCTGGCCAAGTGGTGCAGCGGTTGAGTTTGCACATTCTGCTTTGGCGGCCCAGGGTTTGGCAGTTCGGATCCCGGGTGTGGACATACACACTGCTTGTCAAGCCATGCTGTGGCAGGCATCCCACATATAAAGTAGAGGAAGATCGGCACGGATGTTAGCCCAGGGCCAGCCTTCCTCAGCAAAAAACAAAAAACAAACTTCAAATACTGAACTCTACTCGGTTCTCAACCACACATGCTCTCATTCTATCCACATCTGAGTGCCTACTACTTGCCAGACAGGTTTCTTTTTGCATTGTTTTAGCAGGACTGGATCCAACTTTCAACATTTGGGTATTCCCTTTGAGAAAAACAATATAAATTACAAATACGAAATTCCTAGGGCCCCTCCCAGGGCCTTGGAAGGGGCCTGTGCAAGTAAGGGGCACAGAAACAAGCTTACTGGTAAACGTCCCTAGGTTCCGGTGAATCCTATATTGGGACCATACTCTTCTCTGCCTTCATTTCCAACTCCCCTCTAGCCCCCAACCCTGCCCCAATCCCAGTTCAAGTCCATGGCTGAGAATAGCATCATTATGAAGTGCTGTAGACTGAATGTCTGTGTCTCTCCAAAAGTCCTATGTTGAAACCTAATCTCCTTGTGATATCAGGAGGCGGGGCCTTTGCTTTGGGAGGTGATCAGGTCCTGAGGGTGGAGCCTTCATGAATGGGATTAGTGCCCTTATAAAAGAGACCCACTGAGCTCTCCCATCTTCCGGCTATGTGAGGATACAATGAGAAGTCAGCATCTGTGACGTGGGAGGGGTTCCTCACCAGAACCAAACATGCTGACACCCTGATCTTGAACTGCCAGCCTCCAGAACTGTGAGAAATACATTTCTGTTGTTTATGAGTCACTCAGTCTATAGTATTTTGTTATAGCATCCAGAACTAAGACACACTCCACCTTCATAACCTTATTACTAAACTATCTTTAGCTTTGAAATTGAAATATTTCACAAATTTTCAAATATACATAGAACATGAAATAATTTTTTATATTTTTTTACTTTGATATAAAATTTAAATTTTGGTTATGACATAGCTTATGTAAACTCGTGAATGAATGCATTAATCACTTTCAGATCTGAAACTTTTGACCTCTTCCAGGCATAAAAGTTATATGCTATCAGTCAGTGGAAAAGTTAACGTTCCTGATGGCTTTTATTTTGAACTAGAATTTGAAATCTAAAAGAAATAAGTAGGTTACTTTTCATATTTCTGATCCCTAAGGCTGGCTCAGATTTACTATTTCACCATAAAATATATAAATATACTTACTGTAAAAATTTTAATTAAACTCTCAGAAACTACAGTAGAACATCAATATTTTCTGGATAGGTGAAAGCTTTTATATTACATTTTTATTTTGCAAGAAAATAAATTATACAACTTAAAAAATAAAATCCAAAAATTAAGCAGTTCATCAAAATATTTCAGCCTACTGCATACAGAAACTGCTACCATTTAAAATTGTACAGCATTATCATCTCAGTATGTAGTGGCACACATTCAAAATCGTATATATCATACGAGGATAGATTACAACTGAGGAACTCAAATTTGTTCAACACTCCAGATGACAGATATAGTGTAGATGACAGGAAAGCTTTCATGTAATGTTTATTTCACAAACATGACCTTGGAAGAGTTTATAAGATAGCATCCCAGTCATTTACATGAAAATAGAAAAACCAGCTTGAGTTTAAGATAGCAAATCTTTCTGGAAAACTAGCAAATCTTTCACCCAAATTGAATTTTTAAAATTTGCCCTTTGAGCAGGGCTAACGACATCCTACCGCAAATAATGCAAAATACTTTTTAACTACTCCGGTCATACTTTGTATTAAATTTAATAAAAAGTAAAAATAAGAAACCTAACATTTCATTTTTGGAAATTTTAACACTTATGCACAAAATAAGAGAGACTTAAACAGGCTGACAGAATGCAGGGACCCCTCCAATAAATGTAAAAATTGGAAGACTTCAGAATTTATTTCAAGATTTTCATTAAATAATTGGAACAGTAAATGTTCTAATATATATCTCATTATAAGCATTAAAATTGTTTATATTTTTATTTAGTAAATTCTGTTTCATGTTTACTTACTCTGGCAATGACATAGCAACAAAGGTTAACATTTTCCAGATGGCTCCATCGTTAAATTAGGAGATATTCAAAGCTTAAATTAACCTCTGAAGCATCCTATTGCCCTATTACTCATGAAAAAAAAAAGTTTTTTTTCCCCTTAACTACGTCAGGTTTCATCTCTGCTCAGATAGCACTAATTTTAAGTGCACATTAGAGGAAAGGGACCTGATAAAGGAAGGATACTGTGATTCTCTACCTTTAGCAAACTGCTGGTAAGTTTTTTTTCAAATTCTTTTTTTAAAATTAGCACATCTATTGTCAAAACATATTCAAAGAAAATTCAACAATGGTATAGGCACCTTGTCAACTAAATGGTTTTCATGAACACCAAAAAGCAGTTAAACTTTTGTATACATAACGGAAAAAATGACGAAAACTGTAAGTCTACAGTATTTGCTGTTCTATTCCCCAAAATATAATTAGGACAGAATTAGCTATCAAAAAATTTATAAAATTTAATAGAAAACTTTGCTATGGATTTAGAGTTACCCACTTTTGCATTAAATTTGCCTTTATAAATGAAAACATCATGGCTCTCATTCTTAAATGACCAAAAAGATTAGAAATTCCAAAAAATTTCTGAGAACAATTATGGTTTAAAACAACAAAAAACTCTTAAACTTTAAAAAATGGCCTGTAATTTTCCCTTCCACTGTCTCCTCCTTTGGCATTCCTGTATGGATAAGCAAATATGCCAATACCAAACTATTTGTTAAACGTAAGGGCCCCAATTACTACAAACTTATCTTTTTAATTTTGAATTTATCCATTGTTCGCAGTCATCTAATTGGACAGCGAGCACCAATTTAGTTTAATTCTTCACAATATGCTTCGTCTAGTAATTGACATATGCTACCTTAGAGCTCAAGTGTAAGAATTTAAATCAGAAACAAAATTCCAATTTCCTATGAGTTTCAGAACAGGCATTTGACCATAAACAGCACAACGCCCAGTGTTCTAAACTGGCTTTCCACAGGCAGCTCACAAAGCCTCTCGAGACAGGGGCTGATTCCGTGAAGTGCTCCTGAAAGCACTCGGCAGGAACACTGTGCGCCTTTCAACGCTCCAGCACGCCACTCCCTACTACCTTCAACATCATATGTTTGAAATATTACTTAATATCAAGATAGATATAAAATAATTTGCAAGAAAATTTGAAACGTGCACCATAATGAATAAAAGTCCATGTGAGCCATTCTTTCCCAATGGGGAATAAGTTTTTCTCTTTTAAGTTGTTCACATCCTCAAGTCCTACAATCTCCACTACTCTGGGTATTCAGTTGCCAGCAACTAATAAGTTGCTACTTGGGATTGACTGAAAGGAACAAGTGTTGCCTTCTGAACATTTAAAAAATGTTTATTTTTAAAATATATAAATATATATGTACATATATTTGGCAAGTTTACTGTTCATATTAAGATTGCAACAACTTTGCTTATGCTTTTCAGGTCTTATGTTGTGGTTTTCTCTTCCTCCTAGGTGACTGATAATTATTACTTTTTAAAACAGAATGTCTTCCTTTCCAGAAACCTGAGGCTATAAATCCCTAATCATGAGACTTCAAAATACCAAAATATTTCTGTGCTACAGATTGAGAGATCAGTTACGTAACTGTATTATATCAGAGAGGAGATTTCTGCCTTGTTTTTAATAAATTTGCATATGGCATAATAAACATTAGGTATATAAATATTAAGTGTGTTAGTAGACACTCAATGTTTGTTTTTGTTTTGACTCTGCGATCGAAACGATCTATCTCCACACATTTTTTTAAACAACTGAAGCAACAATGAATATAAGCTTCATTTTTTCCAAACAAGTTCTCCAGCCATATAAGATAAAACTCCTGTCCGTTTAAAAACAAACTAAAACAGCAGTCTTCTGCTTAAACAAAGCCAGCATTTGTAAGCTGGAAAAATTTAATACCATTTTTAGGTCACCATTAAAATCTGGTTACTGTACTGAAGGAGTGTTTGAACAAATAACTTGATACTATTAAAGACTTATCTTCTCACCTACATCTGCCCTCTCTCAATGTTGTGTAGACCACCTCACTCCTTTGATAAAAAGAAACCACGAGTACTATTTCTAGTTTTAATTGCATTTTTAAAACAAAACATAACAGCATTTTTCAGTGCACAAATATCTGAAGATCCTTCCTTGTGCAATTACATTTTTGTGAAAGAGGAAAAAAGAGAAAAAAAGAGAAGAAAAAGCAAAAAGAACCCCGCCTTCACCCTTTGCAACTGTATTTCTTCTGGTGGGTATAAATCAAATTTACTTTTAAAAGTTCATAATGGGCTCTTCATGAATGCAAGTTTCTCCACAAAACAGCATGCTGTTAAAGAGTGTGCAACATGAAGGGAATGCCATCATGCTAACTAATGTGATTGGCAAAATATAGTTGTTTTGTTAGGTAAGGCAGAGATTTCAATATTTATGTAATCAAAGTCCAAATAAACCTTCCTCCAGCACAAACTGTTACAACTTTCTGCCTAAGCGCTCCAATATTTGGGTTCTTAATATTGTCCATGATATTCAAAATTATGCCATATATATGAAAGTGTTGATATCGGATTCATCTCTTCTGATGTATTTGTGCTCTATTAGCCATTCTATTTGCTCTTTTATCATTTTCTTTTGCGGCAAGAACATGTTTTTCAAAATTTCTACTAATTCAGTCTGCAGCTGAGCATTACTGATTTTCTTTCTCATCTTCATTATTTGTATGATAGCTTCCTAAAAGAAAAAATAAAAATGAAAGAGCATTAATGTATTAAATTATTTTAAGTAAAACAAAACACAAAATGACTTTTTATGTATTTCATTCTCTATCCAACATCTATTCAAATGATTAACAATCACTAGGAGGTTAAACTTGAGACCAGCATCTTTCACTTAACAAATAAAAATATCTTTTTTCACTCACTGTAAAAGAAAATCTGCTAAATTACAGAGATTTCGAAGAAAAAGCAAAATTACTGATAACCTCTCTGCTGAAAGAAAATCACACCTAATGTTTTGGTATATTTCCTTTCATTTATTTTTCCCACACTAAGCACATTTAAAAAATTTATCTTACCTGTGAAAAGGTATATAATTTGGTATTGTGTTAAAAATCAATTAAGATCCAAGGAACCCCTTACACATACTCTTTCCCTTGTATTCACAGTTATTTCTTCTGCAGCAGTAGAGGCCAGTTGGTGACTGTTTTAAAAATCAATAATTACCATGCTCTCCGTAGTAATTAATAAATTGTATTTGTTATAAATACTATCTTCAGTTTATATTAACTCAATGAAATGTTTTAACTTTCTACAGAAGTATGCATTTTTCATCTAAGTCAATTTTATCAATATTTCCTTGATGATTTCCTTAATTACTATTAAGCTTGTATCAGAAATAATTAGAAAATTATTAAATATTGTTTTCTCTTTTGCCTTTTCCAGTACAAGTTCTCTCTTTAGCCAACAAAAGGCATCTATCTGCCGTGGTAGAGATCAGAATTCATTGTAAAAGAAATGTGAAAACAGAAAATGAGGTAACATTTGCTTTTAACATTCAAAATGGAGTTTTGCTGCAAAGCAATAGGCTTGGGAGTCAGGCACTATTCAGCAAGAGAAAAGTACCTTCAACCTCCCCTGTACAGACATGAGGATTCCTTCACTATCACTAAGAGGTCAGGTGAATTCCTCCCAATCTCAGTATGTCCAGATGCCAGGCTCGTGATCATAGGGGATTTTGTCAAAGGTCCGGATAAAAAGAAGGAAGAGGGAAAGTCTGTTCCTTCAAGTACTTGAAGATTACAGGAACCAAGAAGAGAAGAGGAATAATTGTAAATGTTCCAATTTCTCCTCTTCTAGCTTTGATAGAGGTGAAGATGGTGGTTGTCTTAGAGAAGTTAAGAGGAAAGCAAAGAGCACAGGGGCTCTGGCCCTGGTCCTCATTTAATACGCTTGGAGGTCACTTGCAGAGTGGCATGATATGACGGAAATAATTTGCACTCCTGAATCTCTCAGTTCCCACATGATGCAGATAGAGTTTAGAGCTCATAGACCTGCCACAGAGTCTTTCGTGGCAGGAGAGGATGATCCTGCAGCAGCAGCAGCAGCAGATAATGACAGTGTGCCATGTAGGCCAAGAGTCTACACAGAAGATGTGGCAGACTCAAGAGCTCACTCAGTAAGAGCAGAGGACACGCAGTCAGAGCAAGGAAGAGGCCATGTGGTCCTACCAACTGGAAAAAGAATAAACCATAGTTCATCTGCTATGGACATCAGCAGTAGATAGCAACAGAAAGTCAAATTCCCACAGGTGACAGATAAAGCACTCCACAGCTGCCAAGAGCAAGAACCCAGGACACTGTCACAACTGTATAGATATGACTATCCCTTCACTGTTACTACGAGATCAGGTGAATTCCTCACCCTCAATACATCCAGATGCCATCTGTGAAAATAGTAAAGAATGGGACGGGTGGAGCAGGATCAGGGAGAAATAAGAAAGTCTGAGCATTACCTAAAGGGATGGTTCAGATTACTAGATTGGGCATAATTATGGATCAGTTTAAGACAAAACAAAAAAACTTCATTTTCTCTGCACATCTTATAGTACAACTACACCCGCCATCCCATTATACATCTCAACTCTAATCCATCTGTAATTTATCCTGGTGTAGCCATAAATGAGGAATATATCCTGATTCCTACTCTCAAATGTAAAATTTCCCCAAAACCTCTTATTGAATAATCCATTCCCTTTTCACAGACTATGGAAATTATTTCCTTTATTGCAAAGTTCATTTATACTCATATAATTTAATTCTGAGTTATTTTTTCAATTAACTGCTTGTCACACTTTTTTTTTTCTTTTTAGAAGGAAGCTTCTAGATCATCAGAGTTTCTCTCCCTTATTTTAGTATTATTATTTTTCCTTCTTCTCCCAAAAGCCCCCAAGTAAAATACATAGTTGTGTATTCTAGTTGTGGGTCCTTCTAGTTGTGGCATGTGGGATGCCACCTCAACGTGGCCTGATGAGCGGTGCCATGTCCGTGCCCAGGATCTGAACTGGTGAAACCCTGGGCCACCGAAGTGGAGCGTGCGAACCCAACCACTCAGCCACAGGGCTGGCCCCTGTTATACTGTTTGATTTTTGTAGATATTTTAATGAGTTTTAATATTTGGCAAGGAAAGTTCCATCAGCACCAATGCCTTACTCTTGATTTTAAAAAAAATATTTTTCAATCACTGTCATGTATTCTTTCTGATAAAACTGAGAATCAATCTGTAAAATTCCACAAATATTCCTAGTTGAATTTTTATATGAAATATTCAGTAAACATGGTAGTAATATGGGAAAAAATCAACTTAAGTTATTCAGCCTTTTCATTAAAGAATATGGTATTTCATGTGGAGCAAAAGAAGGCAGACACAAAGAGTACAGACACACAGTCTGATTCCATTTATGTGAAGATCTAAAACTGGTAAAGACAAGCAATGGTGACAGGAACCAAGTGGGTTGGAGGGGGCCTGGCTGGATGGGAGACAAGGGGAAATTACTGGAGTGATAGAAGTGTTCTGTATCTTAATTGAAGTGATGGTCACACAGGTACATACATTTATCAAAACTCAATGAAAACTATACTTTGAAATGTGCATTCTATCATGTGTAAATTACACCTTAATAAAAAATTTTAGAAAGAAAAAACAGAGCATGAACTTCCTCTTTATCTACTGAAATCTCCTTGTGAATTTCTCAGTAAAGGGCCGCTCTCTTCTCATAGGTCCTATACACTACTTTTTACAAAAATGCATATGATTTCTATGGTTTCTTCTTTTATTTTCCTCAAAAGTTTTTAAATTTATTCATTTATTGCTAAAGAGAAAAGCAATTGATTTTTATTTATTCATCTTTTCTCTACTCCTTCAGCATATTATATGATCTATAAGTAATGAAAATTTTTACTCTTTTACTCTTGTTTTATATTTTATTACATTGGCCAGTAGTTTCAAACAATATTAAATAAATATAGTAAAAGTGGGACAATTTTGTTTTAATAAAACTATGTCTAAAGTTAAAAGGGTCACACAAGTCATACATTAGTTTGCAATAGGTATTCTTTATCATGCTCAGAAGGTAGTATAATCCTAGCTTTAAAAAATTTTCCCTAATTTCACATTACAATGGAATTAGAAGTCTTAAAATAAATAAAATTTTTAATATTTCAATCCTAGAATTATAACTTGTTGCTGAGATACATTTATTCAAGTGTGGTCAAAGAGAGACATAACCCAAAATAAGGCTTTGCCCAACCAAGAGAATCTACCAGAGGCCACCCAAGCCATACAGACATATTTCTTTCAGCAGCTAAGAGAATGCCACCAACACAATTTTTAAATTCCTGTAAATGGAAATCAGCTCTTCCTTACAAAAAGTCTGAATACCTACATGCTTTAAAAAAAAAAAAATTTGAAGATTAAAAAAAAAATCCCAAGAAACCAAGTTTCTCATAATTTAGACATTCTGTCTTAATGGTACAAACCTGGGTTCTGAGTATTCTTAGTTGAACTATTCCTTCATTCTCCTCTTCTCTCATCCTTTCTGTAGTGAGCTGCAAGCGTCCAATCAAGTTGATTTTACCCCTTTTCTGAACTTTTGCATTTTTTCTATAAAAACATTGAATCAAATATTTTACAGTGAAAGGCCTTTTAAACATCATATATAGCAACAGTATCTGAGAGAAAAGATTTAGAAATATTCTAAAGGAATATCCAGAACTGTTGAAAGGAAAAGTAACAAATAACCAACATATAGCTTTATTTAAAATGAACCTTATGAATTCCCTCAAACACAATAGAGGCTGTTTTAATAAAACATGGGTGACTACACTCCCTGTAATAACAAAGTTAATATAATTTATATTGCTATGAAAGTGATAGATAACTGAAGATATACGGGTGATAATTTAGCATTATCTTTTTTTTTTTAAGATTGGCCCCTGAGCTAACATCTGTTGCCAATCTTTTTTCTTTTTCTTCTTCCCAAAGCCTCCCCATACATAGTTGTATATTCTAGTTGTAGGTCTTTGTAGTTCTGCTATGTGGGATGTGGCCTCAGCATGGCCTGCTGAGCAGTGCCATGTCCACGCCCAGGATGTGAACCCATGAAACCCTGGGCCTCTGAAGCAGAGAGCTCGAACTTAACCACTCGGCCACGGGGCAGCCCCTCAGCATTATCTAATTGAATCTTAAGAAAAAAATGCTTTGTGTGGATAAAGCTAATTTAGAGTGCAAGAAGATGTTTAAAGATGAAAAGTAACACACTATGTCAGACACCAAAATGTATCCATGAAAAATATGTAAAGAAGTAAACATCTCCAGTTCAGTAATATGTTTAATAAACAACTAAATGGCATAAATCTAGACTGTTGACAGTATACAGACATGTTTTAAATATCATGAAAGGAAAAGAATTATTTTGCTAAAAATGAAGCACTAAAATTCAAAACGTATTTTTATTTTCGATCAATCAACATAAACCTTACATTAAACTGAACTCCTGGTTCACTGAGAAGAGGGTACCTTCTGTAAAGTCTTTGGGTGAGTTGACTTGAGGTTCATACAATAAAACTTGCCGTTTGAGCTTTGGGAAAGCTACTAAAGACTATGAAGTAAAAAGAGAAAACAATTAGCATCTATAAACAGTATGGAATACTAAGATCAATTCTCCAACATGACCAATATAGGCAAAAAAGAATTATAAGCACAAATTCAGAATTCAAACTATTATTTGGTACCTCCATGAATATAACAACGTAAATGCATAATGAGGAAAGAACGAGGAGAAGAGTTGGTTACGTGGAAGCAATAAATGCTCTCTTTTCAATAATACAAGAAACTAGAGGGACTGGTCATATGTGACCACAGCAAACACCACTTACCAGTTATATATCAGCTGTTTCTCTCCAGGAAATAATTTATTTTGGAACTTTTAAGAGGTCTATGGAGTAGGGATAAAACTTCGGTTATGAGATGAAGGCTAGTGAGTACATTTTATAAGCCTGAAAAGGATCAAAGTTTTCTAATCCTTAAGGTTTTGGGTCATCATAAAATCTCTGAACACATTCTCAGTATGAAATATTTGGTCACACTCTTCACAGGTAACACTTAAACACCAACTCGATCTTTCTCTCCTTTTTATATTGCCTTTCTCTGTCTTAGTAACTTGCTTATTTTCAATTTCTTTTTTTCCATAAATACCTCATTAGAGTATTTTTCTTGGATAAAAGTCATTTGAGAATGTTATGAACTCATAAATTTACTATAAGCACATCAACACATATTTCTTGCTATGTGAGAGGATATAATTTTAAAAACAAAAAACACAAAACAAACCCATAAAGTCCTTCTAAGCTCAGCATCAGGGAGTTCAGTTGCAAGTTTTAAATTTTCAAAGCTTATTTTCTCTCTGGGTCTTTGGTTCCATGCAAACAACACAGCCAGCTGAAACGTTGTTACCTCCAGATCATATTGACCTACTTCGTTCTTAAACGTTATCTATAAAAGATAAAATAATTTTTAAGAAATAAGAATCTCTTCATAATGATCACCAACTATCTACTATAATATCTCTTACATGAGGTTACATAAGAAAAAGACTGCTAGTTGTCTTCCAATATCCCTTCTTCCTTTCTTACACAGTAATAAAAATTTTAGCAGACCAAAATAAAGACTCATCTCCCAATTTTCCCTGGAGCAAAACGTGACCAGGTGACTGAGTTCTGGCCAATGAGATGTGAGTGGAAATGATGTGGGAAACTTCTGGAAATCGCCCTTACAGGAAAGTATACCCTCATCTTTCCCTTTCTGTTTGGCTGGAAGGCAGACATAGTGAGGATCATACTGGATTCTGCAGACAAGAGCAATACCTTAAGACTGGTATAACCAGAAGCCCGTGTCCCTAACAACTTCACAGAACAGATCAACTCTATCTGATCAAACTCTTACATGTGAGAGAAGCAAAGATCTATGTCATTTAAGCAACTCTTATTTGGAGTCCTGCTACTTTTAGCCAAACCAATATGTGAACTAACACACCATCTACTTACAATTCCATTTGACATGAGATGATGCCAATGTAATTTTCTACCACTATGATTTTTTTTGTAGAATTCTTCTACTTCAGGTATCAAATCCTCCAGTTCAGTAGGAAGTGAGACAAAGACTTTCTCAGAGCTCCTTGACCAGGCACCAGCATTCAAAATTTTTATATTAACGGAATCAGCTATAGGCAAGAACATCAGAAAACACAAAGTAAATAATCTTGACAATGGATAAAATTTAAATACACACCTACAGAGTAAGCTTTGGTGAAAAATAAACAAGACTAAAGATTTCGTTAAAAGTATCCTTTTGTTTCAAAATAAGGAAGAGCAAATCTAAATTCTGCTTTGCAGGATTGTCTTCAAGGAATGTGAACTTTGTAATGTCTTTGTATCTATTACTGCTAAGAAATATTTTTAACTTACTGGAAAACAAAGATATCTTTTCAAAAAAGTTTAAAAAAATATATGTAATTATAAAACAATACCTGGTAAAGCCAATTTATTATTTTTGTGCATTTCCTTAAAAGCTTGGTTCAAATCTTCAGATACTTTTATGTCCTGAAACATTCGAGCAAGCTTGTTTACATAATCTGCTGGCATACCAACTTCCTATGAAAACCAAAGACAGAAGAGATAATAAATAATACATGATCTGATACACTATTAGGAAAATTTTAATGCAAAACTACATCTTAGATGCCTTAATACAAAATTCTTCCTCTTTATTTATTAGAATGTTATAATCTAATACCTATTAAATTTGATTTTTAGAAACTAAATAGAATAGTACAGGCAATCCTGCCTTTCTTTGCACGATTCCAATGTGCATGAATTTCAGTTACCATAGTATAGTTAAATAATAGCAGGCCCAACAACACAGTTCAGCTTTCAGTTACCATTATATATTAAATGTGAGCAATGCATAAAGTACAAACTTCACTTCTAGCGCCTCAACCTACAAATCACTATAACAAATAACAGAGCACATCATATCAGTGACAAATCACACTATTTCTTTCAAAATCTATTCGTCATCTGTTTATTCAGTTCACCCACAGACAGTAAAGCATGTAATTTTGTTGCATCCTTGTCTTCCAGTGATAATCTACATTTCACAAAAATGGATAATCAAAAGAGGTAACTGGCCAACAAAGATGATAAAAGTATACCAAAGAAATGAAAATAAAATAATGCTGGAAATGAAAATAAAATAGAACATAAATGGAGTTATAGAAGAAAGAGCTGGCTGTGGTTGTAATGTTGATACTGCCAACGTTGAAGACTCTAAATATGCAGGCAAAGGAACTTAGAGAAGATAAATCATTAATATCAATGAGAAAAGTGGTAGTGACCAAAAAGGATAAGATGCCCCAGAGGAAGCGATGTCAGCAAAGACTTTCACAACAGTGAAAGCCCAAAAGACAAAAGGATGGAAAATGACACAAACTTACAGGGAGTATGACAACTCTCCAAGGCACACAAAAAATGCTCACTCTGTATTGTAAGTTATACAACAAGAAGGGAAACGCTAGTCATACTATTCTTCATTTTAATAACAGTATTATTGAGATATAATTCATCTACCACAAAATTCACCCAAATGTACAACTAAGTGGATTTTAGTATATTTACAATCATCACCACTATCTAATTTTAGAACATTTTCATCACCCCAAAAAGCAACTCCATACTTATTAGCAGTCACTCCCCAGTCGCCACCCACCACCCACCTACCCCACTCCTGGAAACTACTAATTTACTTTCTGTCTCTATGGATTTGCCTATTCTGGACATTTCATGTAAATGGAATCATACAATATGTGGTCTTTTGTCTCTGGCTTCTTTCTCTTTAGCATAGTGTTTTCAAAGTTCATCCATGTTGTAGCATGTATCAATACTTTACTTCTTTTTATTACCAAATAATATGCCATTGTATGAATAAACCACATTTTGTTTATCTAGTCATCAGCTGATTGACATTTTGGGTTGTTTCCACTTTTTGGTTATTATGAATAATGCTGCCATGAACAATGATGTACAAGTTTGTGTGTGACCATATGCTTTCATTTCTCTGACGCAGAATTACTTAGGAGTAGAACTGCTGGGTTGACTCTATGTTTAACTTTTTGGGGAACTGCCGAACAGTTTTCCAGAGCAGCTGCAGCATTTTATATTCTCACCAGCAAGGCATACGGGTTCCAATTTCTCCTCTTCCTTGTCAACAATTGTTACTGTTTTTTTTTTTTAAGTTAACCTTTTTATTTATTTATTTTATTTATTCATTTCCTTCTTCTCCCCAAAGCCCCACAGTACATAGTCATATATTTTTTAGTTGTGGGTCCTTCTAGTTGTGGCATGTGGGACGCCGCCTCAGCATGGCTTGATGAGTGGTACTAGGTCCATGCCCAGGATCCAAACCGGCAAAACCCTGGGCCACCAAAGCAGAGCGTGCAAACGTAACCACTCAGCCATGGGGCCGGCCCCTGTCTGTTTTTTTTTATTTTAGTTATCCTAGTAGGAGTAAAGTGGTATCTCATTGTGGTTTTGATTTGCGTTTCCCTTATGACTAATGATGCTGAGCACCTTCACACACACATATTGGTCATTTGTATATCTTCTGTGAAGAAATGTCTATTCTAATCCTTTGCTTATTTTTAATTGAGTTGTCTTCCTACTGTTGAGTTGTAAGAGTTCTTTATATATTCTAGATACAATATTAGACAAATAAACTGCAAATATTTTCCTAACTATTCCTGAGTTTGTTGCCAAAAACCCTCTGAAAGTTTCTTATGTTTTAAATTACAGTATATTAAATACATATTAATTTTGCTAATTTTTTCCTGTATATTTATAACAGACAGTAAGAGTTTTTAACGTTTTCACCAAAATTTCTAAGTCACAAAACAACAGTTTTTCCCATTGATTGTTAATATGAAGATCCTTTTGCACAGTAATTTCTACTATCCCACACTACCATGCAAAGCAGGGCTATCAGTAAATCTGTAATTTGAAATATATATATAAATGAAATACATAAAGTACATATAAGTATATACATTATATAATTATATTATAATATACTATATATAATTTTATTATATATTAGCATATATTATAAATGATAACACCATATATATATAAATGAAAGACATTCATTTTAATATAACTCAAATTCCATTAAAGGGAACTGAAAGAAATAGACAAAATATTGTGATGTGGCAATTTAGTCATAATTAGCAATGATTATTCTAAAAGCTATCATCTTTTACCTATTGGTTCTTTTTGCTATATAGAAGTGCTTATTTACAAACATCTTTATGGTTAAACATAATAGTACTGAAAACACCTTAAAAATGAAATGATTTGTTCTGCAGCCTATTTAATAAGGTCAGTTCAAATGAGAGTGGAGACACAAAGAGTGAAATAGTAGAAGCAAGGCAAGAGCCAAGCACTTCACTAAAAGTCTTTACTAAGAAAACATACTTTATTAGGTATTGCTATTTTATATAACTGATGCTATATTCTTATAAAATCTTCCTATTTCTTTGACATTAACAATATCACCAAAATGTATTACTTAAGCACACATATGAACCATGTGCTATATTAAGAAAACCAAACATTAAAAAAAATTTACTTACTCTTAGCCACTCTACCATATTCTCTTCAATTTCACTATCGGCAGAGATGTCTAATATAAGACGTCGTGTCAAATGAGCTTTGTGATATCTCATAAAAACGTCTTTGTTTTGTACATATTTAAGTACCAAGAGCTGTACAGAAAACAAAGTTACTTCAATTCATACATACTCTTAGCCATCTCTCTCATTTAGACATTTCTACATCCCCCAATTGTGAGAATTCAAAAATTTATATAAGCATATACAGACAGAAGCCTAGTAAACTGCCCATCTCTGAAAAATAACAGTCCTGATATATTACTTTAAAAGTTAGCAAATTTGAGACTGTAACCAAATAACCTTTTAGAGTTCCTAGAAACAATTATTTTTCAGGTTTCATATAAAATATGATAAAACTTCACATGAAAATCAATGGTTCTTCCCCAATTTTCTCTTCTACATATGTTCTTCCCTTTTTCTGACAGTAATCTCTCTAGGCCTTTTTGTCTATACTTTCTCTATATTTTACTTATTTTTTTTCTCTTTGTATTCATGGGCTTATACTAACAACCAGGAGACAAATAAAAATGAACACAACTAACTCTTTCTTTATACTCATTTATCACTAGTTATCTATTTTAGGTTCTCACAAAAATAAATAAGTGAAAAACTCCCAGTCTTTCAACTATTGTTCCAAACACCATCAGCTCCATTTTCCCTTTTTCTGTTCTTTAATAGGAGCTAGAATTTAATTGCCTAAAAAGAAGAAAGGGGAAGAATTAAGTGCTGTTTCCCTTTCTGGTAGCTATAGAATAAAAATTATCAGGAAGAAAAATAACTGCCCTATAGAGATCTTACACTGTAAAATTTCATAATATTAGTTGCTTATAGATAAACATTAAAAAAACTGATGCTATCACAGAAAACTTTATAAGCAAAAACACAAAGTAAGGTGATTAAAAATTTTGAAATTAAAAAAAAAAATTCTGTACCACTTCTTTAAGCTTTGCTTCAATCTCTTCAGAGGTTAGTTTTTTGCTTAATGGTGTTTTTCTTAGCAACATATCACAGTAATTGGCAAGCAGCTCAGGGCATTTTGATTCAGGCTGAGTTTTTAATCCCACCCTAAAAAACAAATTAAAAGCAGTTGATAAAAAAGGATTGGTATCTGCAAATATTTTTTATAAAGCCAATTTTTCACAAAAAACTTCTTACGTTGTAAAGATCCAGTGATCAGGGCTGGGACTAGAGTGAGCAAGAAGACACTTAGGGTGCATAATTTAAGGAGGCACTCACTCTTAGGTTCCCATAAATGCACTTGCAGGACCCTGAGAGTGAGACCTCCTTAAATTTTGTACCCTAGGTGCCTCCCTGTTTCACTCTAGTGGTAGCCATGCCAATGATCTTTAAGAGATTTTATTCAGATATTTGCTAAAATACTTTTGAAAAACTATGTAAATCCTTGCATACTTGTAAGCTAACATTTAAAACTTTTCATTATTAAGTAAGGATAAAACTGTTACTTCACTCTTTGAAATGTATCCAATTTAACCTAAATTCCATAGTAATATATTTATCATTATCCATTTCAAAAAACTTTAAATAAACTTTTCTTAAACAAGGAAGAACTTGTATCTCTATTTCACTTTCCCGACAAAATTTTAAAACCAGTGTATTGTATTTTTATGCTTGAAAAAATCTTGCATTTATACTTTATCCTACTTATCTAAACTATATATATAAATAAATTTAAATTCAACAACCTAAAATTTCTTGTGTATATGAAATTCAAGTGTTATTTTACTAGAATTGAGTTATCCAAATTATTGTAAGTACACAACTTACCAAAACCACAATTATACTGTGTGTAGATAAAACATATGCATATGCAAAATTTTACTGTATGTGTCAACTCTTAATGAGGTGGATGAAAATTTTTTCCCTTCCCAATTATGAATCCAGAAATCACAATCATTTTTATTTCTACTTTTTATTTTTATAAATGCATGTCTTTGCTGTGAAAAATCTCATTCACATAAGTACGTAGATAGGACTGGAAGAAGTTTTCCCTATGACGTTACTCAATTCATTGAGCACCTCCTCAATTATTTGCTAAAAAAATACTGATCTGACAAAAAAAAGTTATTCTAAATAAAACATCAAATTAGCCATCAATTGTGTTGAAACCAAAGAATTAGAAACCATCTGACTTGCAAAGGATCTAATACCTAGTTATTAGAAATTCATTTTCTGTACATCAATACCAATATTTCAAAACATTTCTTTCTTATGCAGCTTGGAGGCCTTTTATATTCCAAGACAACACATCATAGTAAGATCTAAGAGAGGTATGCTTTTACAAAATAGGGAAGAATAATTGTGGAAAGAAGTGGAAAGGAGAAAGTACGATGATGCTTCCACCAAAGGGCTCAATTTTAGAAAACAGTAGATGCAGATGAGGATTTAGAAACTGATTTTCTTAAAAGTATCCCCTCTGACATACACTAGGAAAGTCTTTCTGAATCTTCCAAGGTAGGCATCTGCCAGTCTGAAGACCACTATTCCTTCCTTCTCCCTTCCTTCAATTCAACCTGTTGAGAAGACAGCAGTCGGTCTTTTTATTGCTGTTTGTTTGAAGGTAGTGTGTCATTTTCCCCGCCTCTGGCTGTTTTAGTGTTTTTTTTCTTTCAGTTTTTGGCTGTTTAACTAGGAGTTACTTAGGAATGGTTTAACTTATATTTATCCTCCTTGGGATTCAAAGAGATGCCTGAATCTAAGAGTTGGTATCATTTATCAACGTTGGAAAATTTTGGTCAATAGCTCTTCAAATATTGCTAATGACTTCTCTTCTGTTTTCTATGATTCCAATTATATACCACTATAGATATTTTACCTTTTCTCAGGTAACAATTTCCACCTATTTGTCCATTAACATGGATTATTTATTCATTATTACTCATTGTCTATTTAAGATTATTACTGAGATACAATTCACACACCATATACCATTTAAAGTGTGCAATTCAGTATCTTTTAAGTATATTTACAAGGTTGTGCAACCATCATCATAATAAAAATTTAAAACATTTTCACTGCCCCAAAAAGAAACCCCCATACTCATCAGCAGTCCAATTCCATTCTCCAGCTATCCCTCCCTCCCAGCCCTAGGATACAACTAATCTACTTTCTATCTCTATGAATTTCCTTATTCTGGACAGCTCATACAAATGGAATCATACAATATGTGGTCTTTTGTGACATTTCTTTTACTTAGCATAAGGTTTTAAAGATTCATCTGTATCACAGCATGTATCAGTAGTTCATTCCTCTTCAAAAATATTTGCATCTTTTTATTCCTTTTTAAAAGTATTTCTATCTTTGTGGTAAAGAAGATTTAGCATTTTAACCATTTTTAAGTATAGAATTCAGTGGCATTAAGCACATTCACAATATTCTACAAATATCACCACTCTCTATGTCCAGAACTCTTCCATTATCCCAAACAGAAAACCTATACCCACTAAACAATAACTTCCCATTCTCCTTACCCCCAGGATCTGGTAAGGTCTATTCTACTTTTTCTATCAATGAATTTGCCTATTCTAGATATCTAAGTGGAATCATACAAAATTTGTCCTTTTGTGTCTGGCTTATTTCACTTAGCATAATATTCTTAAGGTTTCACTCATGTTGTAGCATGTATCAGAATTTTATTCCTTTTCATGGCTGAATAATACTCCATTGCATGGATATAGCATATTTTGCTTATTCATTCATCAGATAATGGACATTTGGGTTGTTTCTGTTTTTAGTCTATTAAGAATAATGCTGCTATGAACATTCATGTACAAATTTTTGAGATTTATGTTTTTATTTCTTCTGGGTACATATACTCAGAAGTAGAACTGCTGGGTTATATGTTAACTTTATGTTTAACTTCTTGAGGAGTTATCAAACTGTTTCCAAAGTAGTTGCACACCAACTATATATGATTCTAATTTCTCCACATCCTCTCTAGTACTTGTTAACGTCTTTTTAGTTTTAGCCAACCTAGTGGGTGTGAGTGGTATATCACTGTGGTTAAGCTATTAATCTTTTTTTTTTTAAAGATTGACACCTGAGCTAACAACTGTTGCCAATCTTTTTTTCCTGCTTTTTCTCCCCAAATCCCCCCAGTACATAGTTGTATATTCCAGTTGTGGGTCCTTCTAGTTATGGGATGTGGGACGCCACCTCAGCGTGGCCTGATGAGTGATACCATGTCCACACCCAGGATCCGAACCAGCGAAACCCTGGGCCGCCAAAGTGGAGTGCACAAACTTAACCACTTGGTCATGGGGCCAACCCCTAAGCTATTAATCTTAATTATTCTAAAATCCTTATCTGCTAACTCCAATATTGGGATCATCTGAGAGTCCGCTTCTAAAATGATTTGTCTCTTAATTGATCATAAGTTTCTCTGCCTTCACAGGACTAGTAAGGCCAGACTGAATACTGGGCACTGCATATAAAAGAACAACAGAGGCACCAGATGATGTTATCTTCAATTGAGAGTGGGTTTACCCTGTGTTCTGCTATGGAAGAGACCGATCACTTTAAACCAATAGGGACTGAGTTGGTGCAAGGCTGGGTTGCAGTTTTGCTAAGGATCAGTCTACCTCTGATTAGCCATTGAATCTAAGGAACGTCCCTCCTATGTTTTCAGTTGAGAGCCTAGTGGGTTTTGTCATTCCAGTCCTGTGTGACCACCAAAAGCTCTATTGTCCCCCAGCAGTATTGCTCAGCCTGAGCCAAACCTAGATTCTTAGCTGCTGCTTTTCAGGGAAACACAGCTATAAATCCTCAGCTAACCTCTGAAAGGTTCTCTCTCATTTCTATAAGTTCCAAATCTTTTGTCCTAGTTGCTTCTATAGCTCTTTGATAATATTAAAGTTACTATTTTCTAAATTTACCTGGTATTTCTGGTTGTTCTCAGTGGAAGCACTGGCCCACCACAAGCTACTCCATTCCACCTCAGAAGTGAGTCTCCCAAATAACCTGGATGCAACTAGTAGCTTTATTCTTCTAGAACATCACCTCCAATAGCCACAACACCCATGAATCAGCTAATAATACTCATTTTAGTCCATGGAAATTTTCTACTTTAATCTGGAGCTAAAGGTAGGCCATGGTGACCTTAGAATGAGAAAATAAAGAGAAATCTAGCCATCCTCACTTCTGGGAATCTAGACTAGAGAAATACTTTCACAAATATAAAATGACAAATGTACGATATTATTCTCTGGAGCATTATTACTTATAGCAAAATATCAGAAACTACTTAGTGCAGCAATAAAGGATCAATTAAATAAACTATGTTCCATCTACCAGACAGAATGCCATGCTGCTACTAAGAATAAGGAGTTATAAAAACCCACAGCTAACATGCTCAATGGTTAAAGACTGAGAGTGTTCTCCTAAAATCAGGAACAAAACAAAGATGTCCATATCCGCCATGCTGCTCATGGTTGTACTTGTTCTAGTTAGAAAAATTAGACAAGACAAAAAAGGCATCCAAATTGGAGAGGAAAAACTAAAAGTATCTCTATTGGCAGACACCATGATCTCGTATTCACAAGGTATGAAAAAATCCACAGAAAAGCTTCTAGAGCTAATGAATGAATTTAGCAAAGCTGCAAGTACAAGATCAATACACAAGAATCAGTTGTGTTTTTATACACTAGCAATGAACCATTCAAAAGGAAATTAAGAAAACAATTCCATTTACAAGAGCATTTAAAATAAAAAAATATCTAGGAATAAATTAAACCAAGGACATGAAAGCTCAAGACATGAGAGAGTGAAAGAGCCATCCATGCAGGGTTGCAGCCTGGCATGGGCTGTCATAGTCTAGGCTGGGTAAGTTAAACATCCACTAGAGGGGGCCAGCCCCGTGGCCAAGTGGCTAAGTTTGGCAGCCCAGGGTTTCGCCGGTTCAGGTCCTGGGTGTGGACCTAGCACCACTCGTCAAGCCATGCTGAGGTAGTGTCTCACATGCCACAACTGGAAGGACCCACAACTAAAATAAACAACTATGTACTGGGGGGCTTTGGGGAGAAGAAGGAAAAATAAAATCTTTAAAAAAAAACCCCATGAAAACCAAAAACATCCACTAGAAGGGCCTAGCATCATGTGTCAAAACCCAAACAGGTAAGGGGTGTGTTGACATGGAGGCGTGGTCAGGTATGGAATATGAGAAACTAAATACGTAAGGAGGCTGTCCATGCAAGGGAAAGGCACAAAGGGAGGCATGAAGGTTCCAGCAAGAAGGAGGCATCCATGTAGAGGGAGGCCCAGCCTGGGGAGTCACAGCCTCAGGAGGGTAAGGAAAGCATCCATAAGGAAACAAGGCCAGACACTGTAGTTATAAATGTGCATGTGTATCTTTAAGATTGTCTACTGAGAGGGTCTAGGAGCAGTGACACTCCAACAGCAACGAACACACCAGCACCAGAGCTTGTCCACTAAATATCATCGTCCATTAAAAAGAACTAGGGCTTCAAGAAAAAATGGCTGATTCTGAGGCTAGGGAAGGAAAAGTACAAAATGAACGTGGAAATCCTCATGTGGCAAAAAGAAAGGAAGAGTTTACTGTCAAAAGGACTCAGAAACCAGCTTTCACTAGTGAAATCTAGGATAACTTGAAAAACAAAATAAAGAATGACAGTAAATTATAACCCACTGATTAAAATAGGAAACCATGAGTCCATACTGATATGATAAATCAATGTATAAATTGAAAATCTGATCAGCAATGGGATCTTACATAGTTTTAAAGTACCTATCACAAAATACTTAATTACAAAGAGAAAAAGAATAACTTTGCAGTGGAGAAGTCTGGCAGGCACCAACTTAATCAAGTGATCAAACTAAACAAGATTAGTAATGAGATAAATCAAAACCATGCACTCTCCGATAACATGCAATGAGAGGAACAAAGTTTCTCTTCTGCCAAACATGCAAACCTGAATCTAATCATAAGGAAACATCAGATTAACTCAAACTTTGGGACATTTTACAAAATAACTGGCCTGTAATCTTCTAAAGTGTCAAGGTCATGAGAGTCAGAGACTGAGATGCTTCTAGACCAAAGAAAACCAAAGAAATATAACAACTAAATGCAACACATGATTCTGTACTTAATCTTTTGCTATAAAAAACATTATGAGGCCAGCCCAGTGGCACAGTGGTTAATTTTGCACTCTCTGCTTCGGAGGGCAGGGGTTTGCAGATCCAGATCCTGGGTGCGGACCTAACACTGCCCATCAAGCCACACTGTGGCAGCATCCCACATAAAATAGAAGAAGATTGGCACAGATGTTAGCTCAGAGACAATCTTGCTCAAGCAAAAGGACTGGCAACGGATGTTAGCTCAGGGCCAATCTTCTTCACAAAAACAAAAAATCATTATATGGTCAATCAGTGAGATTTAAAGGAGTGTGAGGAGTAAATCGTAGAATGCATCAAAGTCAACTTCTTGATTTTGATAGTTATATTGTGATTATATTTGTAGAAAATAGTGTACTTAGAATGACGAACAACTTACTCTCAAATGGTTCTAGAAAAAAAAGTTTTAATGTACTTCCAAAGAGAAAAGCATAATGAGGAATAGTACTTACAACTTTATGTACACAAATCTGACAACTTAGAAGAAATGAACAAATTCCTTGAAAAACACAACTTACTAAAACTAAAACTAGATTAAATAAAAAATCTGAAGAGTCCTGTATCCATGAAAGAAATTGAACTTGTCATCAAAATTTGCCCATAAAGAAAACTCCAGGCCCAAATGGTTTTACTTACGAATTCTATCAAACATTTAAAGAAGAAGTAATATCAACTACCCTAATTCTTTGTGAACATACAAAGGGAGGGAATAACCCCCAATCCTTTTTATGAGGCCAGCATAATCCTGATCCCAGAAAAATGACAAGGACATCACAAAAATGAAAATTGTACAAGACACAAAGACCAAAAAGAGGTAAATCATTCAAGAATAAAGACCAAAAAAAAGGTAACAAAACATTAGCAAATTGAATCCAGGAACATATAAAAATAATAATAAATCATGAGCAAGTAGAGTTTACATCAGGAATTCAACCTTGGTTAAATGTTTAAAAAAAAAAACTCTCACAATGTATTTTTACCACATCAAAAGAATAAGGAAGAAAAACTTATAATCATTTCAACACAGAAAAAGCATTTAATAAAAGCCAACACTCCATTTACTATCAAAAGTTTTAGCAAATTAGGAATAAAAAGCAAGCTAATTAAGGGCATCTATGAAAAATCCTCAGCTGTCTTTGTATTTAATGATGAACTATTAAAGGCTTTCCCCTTGAACTTGCCAAAAAAGGTAAGGACGCCCACTCTCACTATTTCTATTCAACACTGTACTTATGATCCTAGTCAGTGCTTCAAGGCAAGAAAAAAACGTAAGATCAGAAAGGAAGAAGTAAAACTGTCTCTGTTCACAGATTCCATGATTGTTTACATAGAAAATCTTAAGAAACCTACAAAACAACTACTAGAACTAATAACTGTAACAAGGTAACAGACCATAAGATCAATATACAAAAATCAACTATATTTCTATACATTAGCAAAACACCAGAATATTAAAAGCATTCGTGGAAAAAAGAACAAAATTATACTACCTGACTTCAAGACTTAACTACAGAACTATATTAATCATGACTAAGCAGTAATGGCCTAAGGACACCCAAATAAATCAGTGGAACAGAATAGAGAACCCAGGAAAACATACACATTCTTAAGTCACTTGATTTTTTTTTGCTGAAGAAGATTTGCCCTGAGCTAACATCTGTGCCAATCCTCTCTTTTGTATGTGGGATGTCGCCACAGCATGGCTTGATGAGCCATGTAGGTCTGCACCTGGGATCCAAATCCCCAAACCCAGGCTGCTGGAGTGGAGCATGCTGAATTTAACCACTATGCCACGGGGCTGGCCCCATAAGTCATTTGATTTTTGACAAAAGGCACCAAAGCAACACAGTGGGGTATAGAAAGTATTTCCAACAGATGATGATGAAATCACTTGCTACACATATGAAAAAAAAAAAAAAATTTAACCCCTAGCTTACACTATACACAAATATTAATTTTAAGATGGAACTTAGACCTAAATGTGAAAGCTGAAACTATAAAGCTTTTAGAAGAAAAAAAGATTATTTTCATGTCCTAGAGGTAGACAGATTTTTCCAGACAAAACACAGAGAGCAAAAACCACAAAAGAAAAGCATATATCTTATAAAGGATCTGAATACAGAATATATAAGAACTTGTATAGCTCACTAATAAGAAGGAATAACCCGATGGAAAAAAATTTAAGAACAGACAAAAAATTTGAACACTTTATAAAGGAAAATATAAGGATTCCAAAAAATGCATTAAAAAGTGCTCAACATCAAGTCATGAGGGAAATGGGAATTAAAACTATAATGAGATATCACTACATATATCCAGAATTACTAAAATTAAAATGACAACACTCAACATTGGTGAGAATGAGGATCAAGTACTCTCATACTTCACTGGTGGGAGCATAAAACACTACAACCACTTAGAAGAACAAACTACTATGATATGCAGAAACATAGATGAATCTCAAAAACTATGTTGAACTGAACGAAGCTTTACGCAAAAAAGCACATATTGTATGATTCCATTTATATGAAGTCCTAGATCAGGCAAAACTAATCTATGTTGAAATAATCAGAACAATAGTTGCCTCTGGAAGGAAGTGGGGGTGGGACTGACTGAATGGGCATGAGGTAACTCTCAAGGATGATAAAGATATTGTACATCTTAATGGGTGTAAGCATTTGTCAAATCTCAAAAAAGTATATGCTTAAGATTTATTATATGCAGGTAAATTTTATCTCAGAATATGAACAAACATCAAATTCAATTATTGACTGCATGTTGAAGTATTTAGGGAGTAATGGTTACTGATGCCTGCAACTTCTTTCAAATGGATTTAAAAAGTTGACTGATGGATGTACAGGGAGATACATTGATAAAGCATTACAGTAACTTTAAGTTTGAAAATTTTCATTAAAAAATCCTAGGGGCAGAGGAAAATGAGGAAGATCTCTATCTATTATATGAAGAGCTCTCCAAGATATAGTGGTACATGCTTCATAAATCTCACAATTTATAAAGAGAACACAATAAATACTCTTTTAAACTATGCCAGTTACTATAATACTGTATGACCCAGGTATCTTCCACTGTAATATCACCCAACTAACTTATATAGCTCAAAAAACTAAAATGAAATGATTAAAATAAGATAAAAAAACTTGAACAATTACTTTTCCTTATTAACAAATGCTATTTTCAAATATTTTAGCATTATGTATAAAATATTTTTAAAATAGCAATTCTCTGCTAGAAATTACATCAAAAGATTTTTCCAATTAACCCTTACTGCTACTTAGTATTACTCTGAAGAAACTATAACTAGCTCAGATTTATTAATATTTCATTAAATTTTGATTTTCATATTTTCTATAAAAATACTTAGCAGAAGTAAATTCATCTTACCAATGAGATCAATTTTTAAAAATAGTAATGTAAAAATTTACATTAAAACTGATTTTCCTTTTTGTATCATTATGGTGAAGTGAGTCATATTCTATGATTTTATAGGTAATAAAATAACTTTAGTGACTATTGGAGAGGGAAAAACAATAAAGTAGAGATTCTAAAAGATTAAGAACAAAACATTTTTCCGACTTAAAAAACTAAGGTTAATATTTTTTGGCCAAAAAAGGAAATAATTAAAAATTGAGACAGAGTTTTTAATAACCAAAAGCAACAAAAATCATAAAAGTAAAAAACAACAACGAAAAACAAACCTAATTAGGATTAGGGAAATACGGCACCTTGCATACCCAATAACATATAATAAACACACTCTGAAAAAATTTAAGAATTTTAAACATACAATATTTAAAAAACTTACCCTTTCTGCTTCAAAGGTAATTCAAGTTTAAATATGGTAGCATCATTAACAACTGCTTTATACGCCTACAAATAATTTAAAATTAAATATAAACATCATTTTTAACATTTGAAATACAGTTAAATTGCTACAATTCCAAAAATACATAAAAATATAAATTAATTTTTATTTTTAATGTTGTATCTGTCCTGATACAATTTTCAAGTCAATGACTTCAGCATGCTCTTAGTCATGTTATGATTATCATTATTCTCATATAGGATCTTAATGCTCCCTGAGAACCATACCATTCTCTTGTCCACGAGTTCTCCTAGAAAACATTTTCATACCATCTTCTTTCTCTTGAAACCTCAAATATTTCCTCCCCCATGTATACTCTCAGCTGATAATGTGGCTTCCTACTCCATTGAGAAAACGGAAGTAATCAGAATTCCCTTCTATTCCTCCTGCATGATCACTATTTTCCCTCTCTTTGTTTCTGTAGCCTCAGCATACAAACATACTGTTATTGTTTAAATCCTTAAAATTCTGTGTTGGCTTTGTTCATCTTCAGCTACTGCCCCATTTCTCTCTCTCTCTCTTTAAGCTAAACTCCTGGAAGAACTATCTAATTCACTGTCTCCAATTTCTCTACTGCCATTCTTACCAAAAACCATTCTCCCCAGGCTTTCACATCACTACTCCACCCATTCGTTCTTGTCAAAGCCACTCACAAGCTGATCCTGCCCTCCTCCTGCAAGTGCCTTTTCCACTTGTTTTCCAGCACACGCTCCTGGTCATTCCACTCACTCTCCTCCCTCCTTGTGAAAGATAGTTCCTCATCTTTCTGATAAATAAATTTAGCATGCCCCAGGCCAGCGCTTGGATCTCTTCTCTTTTCTATCCTCACTCATTAATTTGGTGGTCATACGCAGTGTCAGTGCTTTCAATATCATCTATATGCTGAAGCTCCCAAATTTATCTTTTCAGGCTTGTCCCCCACCTTACACTCCAGACTTAACGTTGCCACATGGATGTTTAATAATCATTTCAAAGTTAACTTGTTCAGAACTGAGTTCCTAATCTCTCTGCAACCACTTCCCCAAAACCTGCTTCTCCCAGTCTTCCACATCTCAGCAAGCATATGCTTCTAACTGATCAGAATAAGAATCTGAGTGTTAGCCTGGACTGGTCTCTTTCTATCACATTCCACATCTGACTCATTAGCAAATCCTGTATAGTATATTTTCATTATATAATCAGAATCCAACCACTTTTGACTACCTCCACCACTATCATTCTGGACCAAGCTTCCATCATTACCTAATTGAAGTACTTAAACAGGTCTTAACTGATATTCTTATTTCTTCTCTTGCCCCCTTCAGTCTACTCTTTTTGCAGAGCCAGGTAATCTTGTTAAAATGTAAGTCAGGTCCTGTCATTCTGTTCAATCTTTCAATGACTTTACATTCTACTCAGAGTAAAAACCAAACTCCTAACCATGGCTCACAGAATCTTACGTGATCTGGCCTCCTGTTAGCTTTTTGACTTCAATTCCTACGATTCTCCCTCTCACTCAATCCCCTCTGGCAATGACCTCTTACTTCTCTGTTCCTGGAACATGATAGGTATATTCCTGCCTTCGAGTCTTTGCATCTGCTGTCCCCTCTGGCTGGAACACTCTTCCCTCAGATAGCCACATCAAGAATAAATCACCTTCAATCTTGATTCAAATGTCACCTCAGCGAAGCCTCTGCAGGCCACTCAATTTAATATTCCAAACCACCTAATTACCTCCATACTCCTTTAACCGTTTCCTACTCTAGCTACCTATCTACTTACTTATTTTAAAGCAGACAAATAGAGTGAGAAAAAAAGCCTACTGGAGAAAGTTGCTTGCCTTTTTAGAACCACAGAAAAAAATCTAACTTGGGAAGTAATGAAAGGTAGTTGAAGAGGGGAAAAAACTGACGGTAATTTCTAGTTATAGGTTTATGACATTTAAAAAGACACAACTCTAAGGATAAGACTATGTTTCATTATCATTATCCCACACTAGTGAAGATGGGAAAAGAGGGTATGGGAAACAAGGATAAATGTGACATAACTCTCACAGGAGCCCTGTGAAAGGACAGAGGAATCACCTCTGCTTGTGGTAGGATGTGGGAAGAGGTAGGGTATCAAGGAAGTCCCAGGAGAAGTATACTATGAACTGGGTCTTAGAGGATAAACAGGAATGCAATAATCAGTAACCATCCAAAAACAGGAAAACATTCTTGGAAAAATGAGGAAGAGAGCAACGTTCTAGCTAAATTCTAGGCCCATATCCAATGCTTACAAAAACATCTAACAAACCAAACACAATAAATACAGTTGTTCTCCACTAATGAAAAATCAGAGTTGCTGGGTTTTCAGTTTGTAATTTAATAGCATAATGATGCAAGTTTCTAACTAAAAGCAAATTATGACAGTAGTGTTAATATACAGGAATATATACCTTATCTCTTGCAGTAAGAAATCGTGGATCATCTTGAAAAGCTTCTTTGACGAGTTTACTAAATCTATTAAATAGTGTAAGTAACTGCTCAACATATTTCTCAGAGTCCTAAAAATAAAATTTTTTATATTCAATTGAGTTTTTAAAAAGCAAAGAATGATACAAAAGAGAGAAAATAAAAACAATTTTAATAAAACACTACAGCTTTAAAATTTGGGAAATTTTCTGAAGAATTTTTTCTTAAAATTAAAAGGTGTTCCAATACTACTGTTTTGTCATCAATTACTATTTTAAACACACAATCCTGAATTGAAAAATAACCTTGGGGCAAGCCCTGTGGTGTAGTGGTTAAGTATGAAGGGCTCTGCTTCAGCAGCCTGGGTTTGTGGGTTCAGATCCCGGGTGCAGACATACACCACTTGTCAAGCCATGCTTTGGTGGTGATCCACATACAAAACAGACAAAGACTGGTACAGATGTTAGCTCAGGGCTAATCTTCCTCAAGCAAAACAAAAAGAGGAAGACTGGCAACAGACATTAGCTCAGAGCGAATCTTCCTCACTAAAAAAAAGAAAATGAAGTAAAAACTAACCTTGATATACATCTATCATGCCATTAAGGAAAACTTACAGTAGTAATAGTTTCAGCAGCTGCTACCATATCTGCCAGGCCAGCACTAATGATATGCTCCTCCAAGTCTTTCAACATTGGCTCTATCCCATTAGGAACTTTATCCATCAATGAAAACATTAAATGTAATTCTGAAAGGATAGAACACACTCATACAATCATTTCATCCATCAGAATAAATTTTCTCTTTGAATTGCATCATGGGTCTAGAATGCCTATGATTGTAAGAGTTTGGAGAAATATCAGTTGGAAGTTGATAACCTTAATAGTATTCTACGGGTACAATCAGTTTAGGAGTTGTTATAGAAAGTAATATAACTTCCTGGTCCACCTTCTCAGTCTGACAAAAATTATTTTTTAAAATAAACTCTAATAAAAAGTGATCACACACTGCAAAACCTAACTCCTCCTAAAAGGTTAGTCATTTGATCTTCAATCCAATGGAATATCTTTTATTCTAAGAAACAAAAGTTCACACAGAAGATCAGTACATTTCATAAAGTAGATGCAATATTAAATACATAGTCACATCATTAAGAGGTAAAAAACCCATGTCATCAGATTGTTCAGAGTAATGATTATAAAATCTTCAGACTTCATAAATCTTAAATTGTATTAGAGATAAAATTAAACTGTATTCACAAAGATTTTTCAGTTTACAAAAGCACTTTCTCATGTTATACTATTTAATTGCCCTCCACAAAAATCTTACCTCCAGACCTGGTTACTACTAAATAAATCATTTTGAAGGAAGTCCAACATGGATCAGAGATAACTCTACTTAGCTTGGCATACAGAAATTCAAATATTTCATTTGTGCCAATGAGCAGCTTGCTTTTTACTATAAAACTACTTCTAAAGAGTGTATAAAGTGAAGCGAAGTGAAACACATACTTTAAACGCAACTAAAGATTAAATAGGATCTTGCAATTATACACAACGAGATCTGGAGCACAAGACATCAAAATGTTAAAAGTGGTTATCTCTGGGTAGTAAGAATATGGGTAAATTTACTGCATTCTTTTTGGTTGTAATGTAGTTGCTACCTTCCAAAAATATACCATTATTACGCAAACATTTAAGTAACAAAAAAAAACAGACTTCAGAAATCTTAAATCGTAAAATATTTTTGGAGAGAAGGATGAAGATTACTAACATGGAGTGTTTTATTACTTTCTAAAAATATTCATCACAAAATTCCACACAAAAGTCAAATACCTACTTCTAGCCTATACCATGCTTACCATTTAAAATAGTCTTTAGAAGCAGAGTCCTACTTTTGAGAACAAATTGAAATTCACACACACACAATCATTGATACCTAGGGGGGAAAATACTTAAAATATAAATTAATAACCTTCTTTACAGTGCTTCTAACTGTGCTACATATTTTATTATTTTCTTTAAGCACAGTTTACTGTGACAAATGTACCTATGCATAAAAAAATGATCTAACAGCAATTTATTAAAAGTGTCCCGCTTCAAAGATACCCTCTTAAAAGATTATGAGACCTTTCTGTGATGTTTTACCTACTTTCAGTTTCATTTCGCTTGATCATGCCTTGGCACTCTGCTAAGATAGTCTCTTTAAAGGATGTCACCAGGGCATTTACACAGCATTCCATGAGCTGAAATACATCAAAATTGGTAAGGATGTTATAAGCATAAAAAAGCACAAATTTATTCCACTCTACTTTGCTCTATAGCTCCATAAAACCATACTGTTCAACAACAGCAAAAAATTAAGTATACTGAGAGGAGATTTTACTTACCTTCACTACAGGATTCTTGAAGATACTATACACTAGTTGACCAAAGCCTGTTTCCCCCTAAGGAAAAGGCTCTATTATAGAACTTAGGTTCTCCTTAGAAATTTTTAAAACTTTCCCAAGGAGGGGAGGGAAAAAAAATGAAAAAGACACAAAACAAAATGAAAAAATAAACTTTAATGAATTCTTCTTATCTGGAGAGAACTTGTGTTGGGATTAGATTCGACAGTTCTAAAACTATGAAGACATTCATTCAACAAACCATCATTGGATGCCTACTGTGTGCGGGCACCAAAGAAAGTGGTTAGGAGACAAAGAAGAATACGCTATAACCCCTGCTTTGGAGGAGATCACTGTCTAACTGGGGAGGGACGCAAACATAAACTAATAAATATGACTCAATTAAGTGGCAAAAAACACACATACCCCTCCACATACACCCAATAAACAAAAACAAGCAAGGGAATTTCTTTCTGGGGTAGTTAAAAAGATCTTATGCACAAGATGAAACCTAAACTGGATCCTGAAAAATAGGTATAAGTCCTAAAATAGACTGAGTATTCTAGGAAGAAGAATAAGCTGAATGTGGTAGGGAAGAGACAGATAGTGGGAAAGAAAGCTAGAAACATAGGCTGGAGCCAGATTATGAGTGAAAATCTGTGGTTTGGGATTTTATTCTATAGGTAGGGAAGGAAGAAGTGAAGGTTTTAAACAGAATAAATGTAATGAGCTTCCACTGCCCCCAAGACAATTTTAAAAGATCAGTTTAATGGCAGCAAGGTAGGTGGTATTGAGTGGTGGTAGGGAGACTGGCAAATGAGGCTGTGGAAATAGTCCAAGTAAGATGGCCAGGGACTAGTGTTCTAGGTGGCCCTTAGGAAAATCCGCCCTATCCCACTACTGCTCCCTCATGTCATATAATTTTTTACTCTTCTTGCAGGTATCAATTAAAATGAATAGGTTGTGAGTACTAAAGCAAGGTACACTGATACATCTGATACATCTCTTCTGAAAAAACAGATCATCTATCTGTATTAAGGAAGGGAATTTTATGTGCCTTACAAGTTCCTTGTTAAAAATTCCTCTTGGAATTAACATAATGTTGATAATTACTAAAGCTGAATTTAGGTAATGGAGATTCATATACTATTCTTTCTACTTTTTAAAATGCTTAAAAATTTCTGTAGTTAAAAGTTTTTTTCAGGTCCCTCTTTCAGAACTATGCTAATGACTTTAAAATCCACGTATGTCAACTTTTGTCCTAAGAAAAACAATACACATACAAAGTCATTGATAAATTTCTGCCCTGTCAAGGTGAGAAGCTCTGCCCCAACTATTGAGTAATCTCATTCTACACCAGCTCTGGAATATGCACAACTGAACGCTCCCACCTTCAGCAGTGAAACCAGATTGAGAATAGGAAAATCTAACCATATTATCTATTAGAGAAGAAAGAGAAAGTACAATTGAAATAAGCTCCAAGCCCCAGTGGCTTCATCTCCATTTTCTATTTCATTGAAAATTTATACTTGAACATAATCCAGTTCAGTAGTAGTACAAATTTTGCAGATTCCAAAAATCTAGACCAGTGTGTTTCCAATTGTGTGTTGTGAAATCAGTTTTAATGGCTGTGACCAGCATTTTTTTTTAGTAACACAGAACAAAAAACATCAGTGTATCATAACTAATTATTTCATAAAACTTTTGTTTCACATATGTGCATATAAACAGTGCATACTAAGCTATGATATAAAATGTATTTCTTATTGTGAGTTACAATCAGGATTAAAAGGAGAGGCTAAATTGACAAGATAATTGAAGTAAACTGAGCAGAATTTGGTAACTGCTTAGATAAAAGGAGCTAGGGAAATTAAAGGTTGTTGAAGTAGTTTCTGGCTGGAGAGGTTAAACAAATTACTATAATAACAAGTTTCTTTTAATGAGCACTTACTCTGTACCAAGCATTGTACTAAATGCTTTACATGGATTCTCTCATTTAACCCACATGTCAACGTTATGAAGCAAGTATTTAACATGAGGAAACAAGCTTAGCGAAGCTAAGTAATTTGCAAAGGTTGCAGATAGTTCATAAGATCTTGAGCTGTAATATGAAACCAGGTATGTGACTCTACAGCCTACAACTTTCATTACTACATTAACAGAGCAAGTATATACTTAATAATGGCTACATGCTCAGAACTGAGTAAAGTGTTGTAAGGAACAGAGAAGTATAAAACATGGTTTATACTCTCAATGATTTTATAATCTAGTTGGGGACATACAAATACGTATCTAAAAACGTGTGTATACTTCATATATAACAGAGGTATATGAAAAGAAGTTCAACCTCACTAATAAAGCAAAGAAGTGGAAATAAATGCATCATTAGTATACTACAAACTTTACAAGCACAGAAACTGTTCTGTCCATAGCTATCTATTCATGGTCTTGCACACAGTTGGTACTTGCTAAATAACACAACAAAGCAGTCTATAATTTGCTACTAAATCAAGTGGTAAAAACAGCAGGTACAGTGGGGATTCAAATAAGAGGAAATCGATGAAGGCTAGAGAATTTGGGGCAACTTCATTGCAAGATGGGCTACAAGGATTCCGAAGGACTTGAATAGGCAGAAAAAAGAAAAGTGGAATATAAAAGCATTGAGAAAAGAAGAAAAATAAAACATTACTTAAAAATGAGTCCGAGAAAAAAACGAATAGAATGAGGTATATGAATGAGGAAATATTACTTATTGGAATAGAACAACTCCTGCTGGACAGTATTAAGCTGGAAAAATAGGTTAGGGCCAAATTATGAAGGGTCTTGAAAATCAGAGGTGGGAAATAATGACACCATGATTTTTGAATAAAGTGAAATAATGAAAGGGATGTTTATGAAAGAGCAGCCTGAATTCATATGGCCTGTAGTAAGAGTAAAGATGCTCAACCTCATTAATAATTTTTAAATGCACATAAAAAAATCTTTGAAAATCTATGGTACTGGGAGATTGGAAAAATTAATAGACTGACAAAACCCAGACCAGCAAACACAGACAGGCACATTATTGTTGAGAGTAAGAATTACTACAACATTTCTGAACATGAGTTTGGTATGATGTAGCGATTTATAAAAGTGCATAGCCTTTGCTTCAGCAATCTCATTTCCAGGAAATTCCATTTCAAAAGAAGGCCATATGTGAGAAGGATATATGCATGAAGATGTTAAACAGATAGAGGCATATAAGGATGTTGTTCCAGGAAGTACTCTTTATAGGAAATAAACTATAATAATAATGAATAATAAGGAAACACTCTTCATTAGAGGATTGGTTAGGTATATTATAGTACATATATACGATGAGATACATACAGGCATTAAAATAATGTTATAATTTGAGCTGGGCTGGTGGCCTACTGGTTAAATTTGTGTACTCTGCTTTGGCGGCCGGGGTTCATGGGTTCGGATCCTAGGTGCAGACCTACACCACTCATCAGCCATGCTGTGGCGGCAAACCCACACAAAATAGAGGAAGACTGGCACAGATGTTAGCTCAGAACAAATCTTCCTCAGTGCAAAGAAAAAAAAAGTTATAATAGAGTGTTTACAGTAGAAATGCATGATGTCATAAATTTCCTTTAAAACTCTAGAAGAAGGAAAGAAAGAAAGGAGGGAAGAAATGGAGGGAGGGAAGGAGGAAGGAAGTGGAGAGGAAGAGAGGTAAGGGAAAAAAGAAAAGAAAAAAGGGATCAACCTAGCCAGTAGGACAAAATGATGACCATTGTTGAATCTAGGGGCTGCTTACGGGGGTGGGGTTCATTACACCATTTTCTTACTTTTATAATATTTGAAAACTTTTACAAGGAAGCTTTTTTAAAAAAAAAATAAAGAGAATAATTATGTTATACATCCCTGTGAAATAAAAAACCCCTTAGAAAACTATTTTATGTAGGCAAAAAGAAGACAGGGAGATTGCCTGACAGAATTCTCTCCTTATTTCAAATGAGTCTTAACAAGAGGGTCAGTTCCTTGGGGCCAGAGACCATTTTATTCCTCTTCTGTATTTCTTCCCCATCATTTGCTAAAGTACTACAGACAGAGTCAACCCTAAATATATACTTGTTATTTGAAAAATACATCTTGAATGGAAAGGATAGTGATAAACCATCTCTCTCACCTTGTATTCCCTTTCTGTCTCCTTTTGCTAGCTTCCGTGAAGAAAAAAACTTTTGCCATATGCCATCAACTCCTGTATTTTGCCTGAGATGAGCACAACTTCTAAATCCATAGCAATCTCTCCCCAGAGGTCTGCAAGGTGAAACACTTTAACTATCAACGTGCTTGATGTTTTACCTTCCTCTATAGCAAAACTCTTCAAAGATGATGCCTGCCATAAAACACAGCAGGCACTCAGCATTTGTTGAATGAATGAATGCATAGGTCTGTGAAGATGAAAGGTAGGATAGGCAGGCTAAGTGATGCAGTAGAGTCCTTTGTTAGTGGTATTCAATTTGCACAATTAATTATACTTCACAGAAATTTAGTAAAAAAGCAACAAGTTCTAATTTTTGCTACTTATATAATCTTGTATAAGTAATAATTTGCTTTGCGCCTCAGCTATAAAATAGGAATCGAACTAAAAATTACCCTATGTTTCTCCACTTTAAGATTCTACTTTATCATTATCAGGTCTTTAACCATATAAGAATATCTGTAATTCTAGATTATAGACATTAATAAATTATTCTAGAATTAATTTATTACATGTGTGGTAGGTTATTCTCAAAATTAATTTCATTGGCCTTTCTAGCTTGGTTAAGATTTCTTTTTTTTACCATTATAACTAGTGGTACTTGCTTCATTTCTAAACTAGTTACACAGGTAACTCTCTATACAGAGCAATGAAGAGTCAGTTAGACCGACTCACCTTGACTCTGGATACCACTCAATATACTAAAATATTGAAGGTTAACAAGTTCTTTAATGTTACTAATTTACGACTTGTGACCTAGTTGCTAACTCAGTTTTTTATCAATGTTTTGCATAGACAGTAAAACAGTTTGTCTTAGAATCTGTAAGCAACTTTTTCCAAACCAGAGCCCTAACAGTAAAAACTACCATGCCAGGCACAGTGCTTAAATATTTTCTATATAGTATCTCATTAAACTCTGACAACACAAGTAGGTAGTATTTCACTTTACTGTTAAGAAAACAAGGATTACAAAGGTTGAATAACTTGCCAAAGGGCACACAGTCGGTAAAATGACAACAATGGAATTCAGCTCCTCATTTGGTTCGAAAATGTATGATATTAGTGCCCGGGTCATTGTAGAGACGAAGATTTGCCACCACCAATTCACTCTCTATTCCATTACTCTGTCGTATGAACAATCCATTTTATTCTACTGTCACTGAAGATAGGGACCAGGTCTGTCATTATCCCCAACTAGCACAAGGCTTGACATATTTTAGGTGCATAATAAATACTAACTGAATGCCCTTAGGAAATATCAACGTATGTAGGACAATCACCTAAAATACTAATAACCATAGAAAAATTTTAAGCTATCTTTGTTTAAATTTTTTTCTCACTCTTTTCTTACTGTTGTGTGTCACTTTTTACTGTCAATGCGTCTGCAGCAGCACAGCTGTGAAGCCCTCCTACCTGGTCTCACTAACATACTGCTGCTCATCTGCTGCAGGCCCATCCAGTGACAATCAAGCTTATTAGAATCATGTGTATAATTGGATCTGAGTGGGGCTAAGTTGCCCTCCTATAAGTAAAAGTAGAAGAGCAGACCTATCATGCATCTGAGGCAACAGTTAACTGCTCAGAACTCTTGGGCTAATTTGGTTTCCAGGTTGTCCACTGAACTGCAAGTAGCTAAAGTTGCTAAAAGGGTTGTCCTCTGGATAAGTATTACTATATTATGCATACCACAAATGCATATACATTGGCACTCAAGCAAGCTTGCACATGTGTGCAAAGACACACATACAAAGCATTTGATCCAAGTTTGGGCCCTCAACCCAAGATGGGCCAGTTGAAGCTAGGCTAATTAAAACCAGTGCGGAAAGACTCTCATCTTCTCTCAGATCATAAACTGGAAGGTGAGCCTGACAGCTCTCACGGTCCTCACTTCAACAAAAAAAAGTGTAACAGCTATAGAAGATGATAAAGCAGACCAACAGAAAAATACACACCTAGAAAGTTCTGGCAAAGCTCCACGTTTCTGAATTGAGATTTCCTTCATTTTAGTCTCACCCTAGTGCTTGTCAGAGTGGGATTTTTTTTGCTGAGGAAGATTCGCCCTTAGCTAACATCTGTTGCCAAACAATTTCTTTTTGTATGTGAGCTGCTGCCACAGCATGGCCACTGACAAACGAGTGGTGTAGGTCCATGCCCAGGAACAGAACCCGGGTCGCCAAAGTAAAGCGTGCCAAACTTAACCACTAGGCCACCAGGTCTGGCCCTCCACAGTGGATTTTACAAGAACCAACACATCTGACTTCTTTGTTTGAGATGGGTTCTTGCTTCTTGCAACCAAGAGTGCTAATTACATATATGTATGTGCAATACATATATTGAAAATTATTTATCAAACTTGTCTCTTCTTTATATAGCCCCAAATTGCTTAGCAGTATCCACAGGAACTCAGGACCTACAATTAGACTTAATTAGAAGCCCAGCTTCCCCATTTCCTAGCTGTGTGAGGGCAACACTTGGTACATCCTAAATTTCAGTTTCATTTGTAAAACAGAAACAATAACAGCATCTACCTACTAGTTCCACCTCCAGAATATATCCTGAGTCCCTCCACTTACACATTCCTCTTCACTGCTATCAACATCTCTCACAGGGATTACCAGTCTATAATCCAAATACCATACTGCAAGCCGAATGCTTTCTTTTAACATGAAAACTAGATTACATCAGTTCTTTGCTTAAAACCCTTGAATGGCTTCCACTACACTAAGCTCCTGCTCTTCCCTCTCCCCTCACCTTGCATCACACTCCTCCCCTCACTCACTACGTTCTAGCCACACTATAACCTTTCTCTGTTCCTAAAACATGCTAAGCTCATTCCTGCTTCAAAACCTTTACACTCGCTCTTCCCTCTGCCTGGAATGCTTTTGGCCCAGATCTTCACAAGGCTAGCTCCCTATCATTTAGGTCTTGGCTCCAATATCACTCCCTCAAAGAGACCTTCCCTGACTACAGTCCATAAAGTAAAAGCAAGAGCAGGAGCATTTCCAGCACTAATCCACTCTTTATAGTATCACTCTATTTTATTTTAGAAAGAATCACTTTTCATTTATTTGTTTACTTGCCCTTATCTGTCTACCTCCAGAAGAATGCTAGCTCTGTAAGAGCAAGGACTTTGCTTTGGTCATGCTATATCCCCACTAACTGTCTCACCATAGGGACTAAATAAATATTTATTGAGTGAATGAGTGCTCAATAAATACAGGTCAAATGGTTAGTGAAAAAACTGGAGGATTATAATCTCTAGCTATAGGATCCCATCCCCTAACAAGCCAAGGGCATATTCACCAAAAAACAAATAAATCTTTAGATTATATAATTTTTACCCACATCCCATGGACCATCATACAAGAAGGAAAGCAGTCCAGTGGGAAAAACAGTAGCTTGGAGCCAGGCAACTAAAGCATAACTAATCATTACATATATAATACTGAAGACAGTTATTTTTCATTAATTTTTTATTGAGGCAACATTGATTTATAACATTATATAAATTTTGGTGTACATCATATTTTGACTCTGTGTAGACTACATCATGTTTACCACCAAAAGTCTAGTTTCCATCCACCACTGTACATATGTGCTCTTTTACTCCTTTCACCCTCCCCACTCCTCCCTTGCCCTCTGGTAACCATCAATCTATTCTCTGTCTATGTGTTTGTTAGTTGTTGTGTTTTTTATCTTCCACATATGAGTGAAATCCTAACAGAATTGGTCTTTCTCCATCTAACCTATTTCACTTAGTTATAATACCCTCAAGGTCCATCCATCCATCTATATTGTTGCAAATGGTAAGAGTTCATCTTTTTTATGGCAGAGTAGTATTCCATTGTATATACACATATACACCACATCTTTTTCAGGGAGGGGGAGGGATAAGATTGGCCCTGAGCTAACATCTATTGCCAATCCTCCTCTTTTTGCTTAAGGAAGATTGTCACTGAGCTGACATAAGTACCAACCTTCCTCCATTTTACGTGGGACACGGCCACAGCATGGCTTGACAAGTGGTGCTAGGTCTGTGGCTGGGATCTGAACCTGTGAACTCCAGGTTGCCAAAGTGGAGCACACGAACTTAACCACTATGCAACCAGGTCGGCCCCTACACCACACCTTCTTTATCCATTCACCCTTAATGGGTACTTAAGTTGTTTCAAAGTCTTGGCTATTGTGAATCAAGCTGTAATGAACAGAGAGGTGCATATATCTTTTCAAATTAGTGTTTTTGTGTTCTCTGGATAAATATCCAGAAGCAGAATAGCTGAATCATATGGTATTTCTATTTCTAATTTTTTGAGGAATATCCACAGTGGCCATACCAGTTTACATTCCCACCAGCAATGTATGAGGGTTCTCTTTTCTCCAGATTCTCTCCAAGTCAGTCTTTTTAATAAGAGCCATTCTGACGGGCATCAGGTGATATCTCATTGTGGTTCTGATTTGTATTTCTCCAATAATCAGTGATGTTGAACATCTCTCCATGTGCCTGCTGGCCATCTAAATATCTTCTTTGGAAAAATGTCTGTTCAGATCCTTTGCCCATTTTTTAACAGGGCTGTTTTTCTATTGCTGAGTTGTACGAGTTCTTTATATATTTTGCATAGTAATCCCTTATCAGATATGTGATTTGCAAATATCTTCTCCCAATTGTTAGGTTGTCTTTTCATGTTGTTGATGGTTTCCTTTGCTGTGCAGAAGCTTTTTAGTTTGACTAGTCTCATTTGTTTATTTTTTCTTTTGCTTCCCTTGCCTGAGGAGACATGATAGTCAAAAAGATACTGCTAAGACTGATGTTAAAGAATACACGGTCTACATTTTCTTCTAGGAGTTTCATGGTTTCAGGTCTTACATTCAAGTCTTTAATCCACTTTGAGTTAATTTTTGTATATGGTGTAAGATAATGGTCTACTTTTATTTTTTTGCATGTGGCTGTCTAGTTTTCCCAACACCATTTATTGAAGAGACTTTCCTTTCTCCATTGTATGCTCTTGGCTCCTTTGTTGAAAATTAGCTGTCCACAGATATGCTGGTTTATTTCTGGGCTCTCAATTCTGTTCCATGGATTTGTATGTCTGTTTTTCTGCCAGTACCATGCTGTTTTGATTACTATTGCTTTGTAGTATATTTTGAAGTCAGGGATTGTGATGCCTCCAGTTTTGTTCTTTTTTCTCAGGAGTGCTTTGGCTATTTGGAATCTTTTGTTGTTTCATATAAATTTTAGGATTCTTTGTTCTATTTCCATGAAAAATGTCATTGTGACTTTGATAGGGATTGTGTTGAATCTGTAGATTGCTTTAGGAAGTATGAGCATTATAACTATGTGAATTCTTCCAATCCACGAGCATGGAATATATATGATATAAATTTCTGATGGTGAACAATTTCTTGAAATTTCTAACAATTAAAAAAAAATTATCTTTCCTCAATTTACACAATATCATCCGTGGAAAATGAAGTGTATGATTAATATCATGCAAAAATATTTTGGTTTATAAGTAAAATAAAGTTCCAGATTCAGTTAAGTATAAACAAGATTTTCACTTAAATGAGTGGCCAGTGGGACCACTGAACATTACTTGTGGAATGTGGTTTAATTCTGGTTATTGTGGCACAGTCTGACCACTCTGAGACATGTAGCATTCCTGGACCCCATGCACTAAAAATCAATCACTGTGACAACCAAAAAGACACCCCCACAAATTTCTATAACACTCACTGAGGTAGATACCACCTTCATTGAAAACCTTTAGCTTAGAGATCTCAGTTCAAAATATATTAGCTTAATGCAAAAATATTTTCTGTAATTCAAATATCCTCCACATTGAGACTGAAACCTTTCTCCTACTTTCCCAGACCTACTTCCACAACTTTCTGACACACTGTCTAAACTTTAGAGAATACAGTCTATCGGCACCCCACCCTTTCTCCACCTTTTGCTTGTTGGCATTTTTATGTTGTGATATCTAAACCACTCACAGCATAACTAACTTTCCATTGATTTATCTCTGTGAGAATTTGCTGTACTAATGACAAGCAAATTCAAATTCAAATTGAATTAGGATAAATCTATAAAAGGATCCTAAAGATATTATCTTGGTTACATAATAAACAACATGTAAACATCTAAATTTCTAATAAATATATTTTCTTTACATATAAGAAATTATGAGAGGAAAATCTTGGGAGTAACTTCCATTGTCTATATAGGATATGTCAAAATCCCTTTGGGGTATTATAAATTTTTATCCATTAAAAACGGTAGTTTGTGTTCATTCCTAAAATGGAAAAATGGTTTAATGTTAGGGACTCGGTTAATGTGATTAATGAAGTAGTTCAATGGAGGAAAACACCATGTGATCATCTCCAGTGATGCTTCCAAAGTAAAAAAAGCCATTCTTCATAATATTCTTTATTCTTTTTTACATTTTATTTTGACTTTAGCCTTACAGAAAAGTTGCAAAATAGCAGAGAGTGGATCCAGCCTGGTGGTGTAGTGGCTAAGTTCTCACGCTCTGTTTCAGCAGCCTGGAGTTCGCCGTTTGGATCCCAGGTGCAGACCCTTGCACCACTTATTAAGCCATGCTGTGGCAGCGTCTCACATATAAAATAGAGGAAGATGGACTCAGATGTTAGATCAGGGCCAATTTTCCTCAGCAAAAAGAGGAGGACTGGTGGCGGATGTTAGCTCAGGACTAATCTTAGAGGGGGAAAAAAAAAACCAGCAGAAAGGGTCCATACATCCATCACCTAATTTTCCCTCATGGTAACACTTTACCTAACTATAGGGGAGGTATCAAAAGCAGGAAAGTAGTATTGGTATGATATTATTAACTAACTACAGACTTTATTAGAAATTCACCAGTTTTCCACTAAAGTCTCTTTCCTATTCCAGGATCCTATCTACAAGCCCACATTGCATTTAGTTGTTAGTTCTCCCAGTGTCCTCCAATCTGTAACAGTTCCTTGGTCTGTGTGTGTGTGTGTGTCTGTTATGATCTTGACACTTTTAAAGAATAGTTATTTTTTAGACTGTCTCTCAATTTGAGATTGTCTCATCTTTTCTCAGTAGAAAAAATTGTGCATTCTTGACAAGAATACCACAGAAATGATGATGTATTCTTCTCAGTTAGTGCATCTTATCAAGGGGTACATAATATCAATATGTACTATTACTGGTGATGTTAACCTTGATCACTTGAATAAGATAGTGTCTTTTGGATTTCTCCATCATAAAGTTACTATTTTTCCCTTCCTAAATATCTTAGGGAAGATACTTTGAAACCACAAAAATATTTTATTTCATTTCAAACTTTTGGCCATTAATTTTAGTATCCACTAGTAGAGCTTGTCTACAAGAATTATTACTGTGATATTTGCCTAATAGTGATTATGTATTTCTCTTCATGTTTATAAAGTGGAATTCTTCTGTAAAAATGAATTTCATATGTTTGATAGCCATTATTAAGTATATATTTGTGTGAATTATCTGTATCTTTTTCCAACTTTTTCCTAACAGATTTTTTGTTACTCAATTGTTTTTGGTGAGGAAAATTGGCCCTGAACTAACATTTGTGCCAATCTTCCTCTATTATGTATGTGGGACACTGCCACAGCATGGCTTGATGAGTAGTGTGTAGTCCATGCTCGGGATCCGAACCTCCGAACTCCAGGTCGCTTAAGCAGAGAGTGCAAACTTAACGCCACTGGACTGGCCCTGTTCCTCAATTTTTAAAAGTTCTTTATATAGCAGGGGTAATTAGGCCTTTGTCTGTTACATATGTGGCAAATGTTTTTTCCCAGGTTGTCAGTTGTCTTTTGTCTTTATTTATGGTGTTTTGAAATTTTAAAAAAATTTTTAATTTTTAGGGGCTGGCCCAGTGGCACAGCAGTTAAGTTAGCACGTTCCGCTTCTCAGCAGCCTGGGGTTTGCTGGTTTGGATCCCAGGTGCGGACATGGCACCACTTGGGAAAAGCCATGCTGTGGTAGGCATCCCACGTATAAAGTAGAGGAAGATGGGCATGGATGTTAGCTCAGGGCCAGTCTTCCTCAGAAAAGGAGGAGGATTGGCAGTAGTTAGCTCAGGGATAATCTTCTTCTTCAAAAAATATTTTTTTAAGTTTTAAAGTTTAGGTTTATTTCTTTTATTAAGGTATAACTGGCATATAAGAATATATTAGTTTCAGGTGTACAACATAATGATTCAGTATTTGTATATATTATGAAATGATCACCATAATAAGTCTAGTTAACATCTGTCACCATACATAGTTATTAGTTTTCTTGTGATGAGAACTTTTAAGATTGCAAATTTTTAAATGTAGTCAAATTTATCGATCTTTTCTTTTATTGACTCTGAATTTTGAGTCATATTAAAAAAAGCCTTTCCCTACACCGAGGTTAAAAAGGAATTCTAATACTTGTATAATTTCATTTTTAACATCTATATCCCTGATCCATTTGGTGTTTATCCTTCAGAATGGTGTAAAATACAGATCTAACGATCTTCTTCCAAATGGCTACTGAGTTATTCAATCACCACTTTCAAAAAAATGTCCATCTTTACCTCCCAGTGATTGAAGGTCCAACCTTTGTCATATATACTTCTGGACTCTCTATTCCATTTCACTGGTCCACTATCTATTCATGGGTCAATACCATACTATTTTAATTATGGAGGCTTCATATAGTATGTTTTAATGGCTGGTAGGGCTAGTTCTCCTCAGTTTTTCTTTTCCAGTGTTTTCCTAGATGTTTATTTTTAGATTCTTAGATGTTTATTTTTCCACACGAACTTTTATATCCACTTGTCTAACTTTATAAAATAGTTGTTGGTATTTTTATTGGAATTACGGTGGATATACAAATTAATTTAGAAAAGAACCAAGATCTATATACTTTTGAGTCATAGGGATGGACATCTTTCCATTTTTACAAGTCAACTTTTGTGTCTTTTGAGTGCTTAAAATTTTTCCTCCTATAGGTTTCACGTATTTCTTGTTAAATTTATTCCAAAGAATTTAATTTTCTTTGCTGTTACCATAAGTAAAGTTTTCCCTAACACTATATTCTCTGTTTATTATGTGTGTGTATGAAGGTTATTGATTTTTGTATGTTCATTTTATATCCTGCTACATTACTGAATTACTTTATTGTTTGAGTTAGTTTTATTATTGATTACCCTGAGTTATCAAGATATACTATCATATCTTCTCCAAACTGAGACATCTCCAAACTTACTTCTTCTTACCCATTCCTATGCTTCTAATTGGTTTCACTAGCCTAACTATATAAGCTAATATCTCTAATACAATGTTAAATAGCAGGATAGTGGGCATCCTTGCATCGTTCATGATCTTAATGGAAATGCCTCTAACCTTTCTCATAAAATAAGATACTGGTTTTAGGACCAAGGTATATACATTCCTGGTAATATTCTTAATAAAAGAAGAAGTGATTACTTTCTTAACATAATAAAATGCATACATCATGCCAAAAACCAGCATGATACTTAACGGTGAAAATTTAGAAGCATTCCCATCAAAGACTGGAAGAAGACAAAGATTCCCAACATTATTTAACGTTTTCCTAAAATTAACCAATGATAGATTTAGTTCACTGAAGGAAATAGGAGGTATTAATATTAGAAAGGAAGAAGTAAGCATCATGGTTTGCAAATATGTAAGCAAATGCTCGGAAAACCCAAGAGAACAAAATAAAATTCTTATAAACAATGAAGTTCTGTAAGCGGCTAAATGTACCTCTGGCCTTTATTAGGCCTGGCCTGACGAGTGGGTACTACGTAGGTGAGATATGCTCTATTATAAGAATACGGGTCCAAAAACTTGTTTTCCTGTGTATATTAAAAACTAATCAGGTTTAGAAGATTAAGTGTGACTCATACTAACTAAACTCAAGGAAGGTAACTGATTAAACCATAACAATACGTTAATTTTCAGAGAAAAACATAAATGCCAAAAATGTACATTTTTTCATCTTAAATTCTGATGTGTATTATTGTGAAGCCTCATATGAATTGATATGTACTTGTCCTCTGTTACTAAGAATAGTCTAACAGGTAAATACAGACTAAAACTAGTATCAATAAACCATTAAGATATAGCATAGAATATTCTGATAGCTGATAATTCCTCTAAGAGAATTTAGGGCAGTAAGTCAGTTCTGAATAGCTTTCAGTATGGAAAGTGACTTGTTTCTTACTAACTATTCAAATAATACTGTTCATATTTTATTCATATTAAATTAGAACAGAGGACTTGGTCATTTTTTGGTTTACTGTTCCTTGCATTACAACATATTTCATTTTAACATACTTATCTTTGGAAATAAAAATTGTAAATTAACAAATATATAATAAATATTATGTATATAGGATAATGGCCTTAGCTCAGTGAGGTATATAATACAGTAATGCATCTGCATTAAGCTTAAATTCTCAATGTTATAATTAATTCTACAGCTTTGGTGTTTGATGTCTCCTCTACACCAAATTTTGCTGTACAAACTATACAGTAGTCACTGACTAGTATTAATCTATGTTAAAAGTTAGGAGAGTGATAACCTTTGAAGAAAAAGATGGTAATAGTACTTTGGAGGAGGCATGATGAAAAGTTTCTGAATTGCTGGTAATTCTTGTTCTGGTAATTTCGCAGGTATGTTCACTTTGTGATAATTCACTTACTATCTACTTGAGATTTTTGTGCACTTCTCTGTACGTATGTTATACTTCAATTAAAACAGTTGATTTAAAAAAACAGAAAATCAAAACAAAACAAAAACAAATCATACGAACAGTCATCTTACAACTCTAATAAAGTACTATTTCTTTGGAAGCATACTATATATTGCACTTAGGGTCTTTGCTGGGAGAAAAAACAACTTTAAACTCTAGAATCATTCAGCTTGGTGAAATGCTCATGCTAATGGATAACCATGGGAAGAGCAAATTCACATCTTCTATTTCAATTTTTTCCCCAATGTGTGTGTATGTGTTTTAAAGTAGGGAAAGAGACTTTATTGTTCTACACAAGTCGTTATGTATACTTGTTTATTTCTACCTTTCTCATTCTCTTTTCCTTGCTCTTTCTTATTTTCTTAGTTGGACATCTATAGTTGAATTTCCATAAGTTTAATATGGATATGATACAACTAAGCTGTATAAACTACAGTAGAAAAATAGAACAACAATTCTATCTTACAAAACTGCAACATCCCCACCCAGATGACATGGACACATCAGCCAACTCAAAATATTCAAATCCCTCTGACTAAACTCATCTTTCTCCCTCACTACAAGATTTACTCTTACACCCGATCTCTTGGTAGCAGCACAATTCTACCAAGCCAAAACCTCAGAAACATAACTGACTCAATTCTCTTCAATATCTAGCCCCATCCATATGATACAATGTATCACCTCTAGGAAGTCTTTCTCTCCCTTTGTCTTTCCATTCCCATTGCTATAACCTATTTGGTACTCCTAATACCTTCCTTCAATTATCGCGACAATCTTCTACTTTCCGTTCCCAGCTCTTCCCCAATCCAATTAATCTTTCATACTGTCACTAGATTAATCTTCCTGAGGAATGACTTTGAGCGTGGCATATTTACTTAAAAAAATTTCAATGCCTTTCCCTGCTTTCTGATTGAAGCCCAAGCCTGGGCTCCTGTAAATTTCTGTAGAGAACTTTATAAACAATCACTAAATCAGCCCTCTTTTCTGGCCATTATCAAAGTTATTTTAACTTAAAAAAAAATTATTTTATTGAGGTCATATTGGCTTATATCATTGTGTAAATTTCTGTGTAGACTGCAGGCTCTTCACCACCAATAATATTTTAACTTTTGAAAGAGGAACAATTTTGCACATTATGAAAAGTAAAACAAAAAGACAAGGGGAAGAGATCAAACTCAGCCTGATTTCTGAAAAAGAATAAACATGACTATCATTCAAGACGGAAGAAGCCAAAGAAAAGTCAGAAGAAAAAAAAAAAAATCCCATCCATAGTTGAAAATTTTTTGGTTGTAGGCAAACTAGAACACTACTTCTTTGAATATAACTCTAACTCTAGTTCCTAGGCTCCAAAGACTGAAAGGAACTGGAGGAAACATTGCTATGATTGAGGAATTTCTAAGACTCTATCCAAGCTTGATTCTTACCTTCCTTACAAAAGCACACTAAGGTCATTCTCCAGGTAAAAGAAAACACCCAGGAAAGATACTGTAGCATGGCTATTACCTCTGGTCAGTTTTTTTTTTTTTAATGAGGAACTCAATAATACAGAATAAAGCAACAATATAAAAGACTGATGTTCTCTTATCAAATAATCAATATTTTATCTCATGACAAGATGAAGTTTGAAAACATCCTCCCATAACAAGAAATATCCCCTAGTAGCAATGATTCAGTACCCACTAATTCAGTGTTTGCAGCCATTTTATAGAACATAATTACTGTGAATAATGAGAATCAACTGTATCTCTACAGATTATATTTTACTTGCTACATGAAAGTCACTAAAAAGGTTACCTTTAGATATGCATTAAATATAATAAAAGGAGACTGCTTAAAAATTAAGTACATTAAATATAGTAAAATCTAGAAGAGGGATGGCAAATAGGATTTTATCTTGCACATCAGCTCTGAAAAATAATGAGTTCTGAATAAGGTGCCTTCTGAAGCTGTGCTATGGCTCACTGGGAAGAAGTACTATAATCAACTAGTAATGCTGGTCAGAGACATGAGAAAGTATAAATAATGTTACTTGCATCATGTATTTGCCATCCCTGGGCTACTCTACTTCAAATAATCTCACAGAAAATACAATTACAAAATTACTTACTGCTTCAACAGAGTTACATTCTCGTCTTGTTTCTAAATAACGTAGTGCCCGTTTTTCTTCTTCTTTTAATTTAGCATCTGCCTGTCCAGAAGCAAAATAGCAATCATTTTAAGAATATCAAGAGAATAGCTCAAAGTATCACATATACTAAGTTCTGACTTACATATTTCATATAATTCTGTACACCATTTTGTTGTAAATACGAGGGTGCCTGTGTTCTATAAAATCTCTCTGTTGAATCCAAGTATGCCTTCTCAAAATTGTCCCTATAAATTTGAAGCTTATCCTCAGGATTAGAACAAAGGTTAACTGAAAAACAGAAAATAAAATTTTACTCTAATTATGATTCAAACCAGTATTTTGAGTACAATAAATGAAATAACAACTATTGAGGAATCATCATGTGCAAGGGACTATGACAATGTTCAAAAGACCATAAAAAACCATTGAAAACAAAATTCTTCTCCATAAGAAACTTATGGAGAAGATAAACATAAAGATAACAGCACAAAGCAGTAAAGTGACAAACAGTGCAGATAACATGGACTATTTTACTTTTGAATAGGAAAGAGACTGACTTCTAACTGGACGATCAAGAAACCATTCACAGAAGAGATAGGATCTGAATTGAGTCTTACCGAATAAACTAGTATTTATATAGATTAGTAAAGTAAGTAAACACTCAGAAGTAGAAAAGCACAAGGTCAAGTCAAGGTATAATGACTACGTTGTCTAAGTGGACTGTAAGGTTAATAGAAGATAAGATAGAATGGTTAGTTAGGAATGGTTGTGGAGAGCCTCAAATTTTGGGTTAAGTAACTTGAATTTCTAACCTCTAAATGGGTAAGAAAAACACCAATAAAATAGTACTTAAAAATTAACCTTGTGAACAGCACGCAGGTTAAATGATAGCAATAAGACCCTTAGAAGACGACTGTCTGAAAAGTCCAGAAGTAGAGTTTAAAGAAGTCTGTAAAACTGGTGGCAGTTGAAAGAAAAAGTGATGAATTTCAGGGACATGACTAACGAAAATCTAGACTTAATAACCTAAAGAAATATGAGGGCAATGAAGAAAGCAAGTGAAAGATAACTAAAGGTTTAGTAATATAAAAAATTCTTATTGACAACTGTTTTATGCCAGGCATTCTATGTTCAGTAAAGATACAGGGTCAATAACACAGTTAATTACACTGAAGTACTATGCCAGGGAGGCACAGGTACCATGAAGCACCGTGAGAGGACTTAATCTAGTCCGGAAATTAGGAAAAGCCTCTATGAGAAAATAGAGGATGACGATGAGTTAGAAGATAAAGAGGGGGGCCAGCCCTGTAACCGAGTGGTTTGCGTGCTCCGCTTCAGCAGCCCAGGGTTTCGCTAGTTCGGATCCTGGATGAGGACATGGCACCACCCATCGAGCCATGCTGAGGCAGCATCCCACATGCCACAAGTGGAAGGACCCACAACTAAAAATATACAACTATGTACTGGGGGACTTTGGGGAGAAAAAGGAAAAATAAATCTTAAAAAAAAATTAATTAAAAAACAAAAGAAGATAAAGAGGAAGGAGGAAGAGTATTCTAGTCAGAGGAATCAACATATCCGACTGAAAGAACAGATGAGAATATTGTTGTCAGAAACTGAAAAGTTCAGAAAGGAATGTACACATGGAATTCATTTACATCCTAAAAATATAAGTACAAAACCAGTAACCTTTTATAAGCTATAGATTCAAATCTACATTTCTCTAAGTTAGGTCACTAAAAACATTCATCAGCCAAGAAATGAGTGAGATGGAGAAAATAAATATTAACTACATGAATATAAATGTATGTTTCTTTAAAGCAGAATTAATACCTGTTGTGTACTCTTAAAAGCATCTGACACTAACAGTAGATGTGACTGTAAGCTAATAAACATAACTTTGATAGTATTACTCTATAATTGTCTTAGAATTTCCATGAAAAGGAAATTATGATCATAAAAGTTCAGAACATACCATATGATTCTCTTACTCCAATGACCAGCTGAGAATCAAAAGCTTCTCCTAATCTTTCAGCATGTACCAGCTTCATTGCACTATCTTGGAGTCTGTTTTTTATATTTGAAAAGATTGACTCATTCCATGTATCAAGCATGAGCTAGGAAAAAAAGAACAAAATATGCAATCATTTCAATTATTAACATACTAAGAACCACATACACACACACAAAATTTTACGTACAAACTCACAGATACACACACACAAATCAAATTCTTAGACCTACATTCACTTGAACACTTCAGGGAAGCAGTATATTTAAATTTGGTAAATAACACATGGTAAATAATGGTAAAGAACACATTGCAGAATTAAACATAATTGTAATTGAATTTCAGCTCTGATACTTATTTATCTGCTTTCCCATCTGTAAAATAGTGAAAATAATAGTACAAATTTCAAGTGGTTGTAAAAATTAAATATGGTAATACATGGAAAATGTTACTTCCTCTACAGTTCCAAGGTTGAACTTTAGAAATACTGATATTTGTTTGGAATGCTCATATGCATGTTTGTACAAACACACAATAAATGCAAAAAGGGCCAACTGAAAATCTGTTTGATACTGGACCTTAAAAAAAGGAATACACAAATCCACCTTACAGACGTTCCATTTAAATGATGGAAATAGTATACACATATTCATGAGTACATATTATCACTCCAAGTAACTTTGTCAGGTATAGAAAATATGTTAATAACAACAGACGCAGCATCAATAATAATAACAAGAATAACAGTTATATAACATTCACTATGTACTAGCACTGCTCTAAGTACTTTCCATATAGAACTCATTTAATCTTCACAACCTAGATATAGGTACTATTATCTCCCTTTTAGATATGTGGAACCTAGGGTACAAAGAGGAAAGCTAACTTTCCCATATTTACACAACTCATAAGTGGCAATACTCAACTCGTATCCAACACCTGTGGTCCCAGAATTGATGCCCTTCATCACTAGTGATGCTAATTCCCATAATTAACAGGGAATGGTAAGACTTAAAAGAGTAACAGAAAAAAAAAAGAGGACAAGATTATGGAACTGCAAATTAAAAGGCATCTAGAAGTGTTTTTCTTTTTGGGGGGAGGCGCAATTTCTCATATTGCAGTTATTTCTACCACTGAAGAACCACTGGATATCTAAATTTACAGTACCCCTGTCAGCATTAGTACAAATTTTAAGGCTGAGAAAGAGCAATAAAGCCCAGGCCACTACCTGAATGCCTGAATTTGTTCCTATAACCATTGCAGCAAGAGTTGTTTAAAGGTCAAATGGCATATTTTACTTTTCAAATCTGGGGTTCCATTTGATTCTCACAAGTAGGAATATACATGATAAATGAGGACAAAGGAGTTAGGTCATTATTGACTGAAGAGCTAAAAGGGAAACACAGGACTCTTCAATTTCAGAGCTGAGTTCTTTCCAGTAAATCCTGAGTTGTTACTGGGTACAGAGCTTTTAACTAGAAACTATGTAAAATATGAAGATAAACACAGTACAGATTGAGTTTATAAAGAGAATCAAGTAAAAAGGTTATAAAGATGACAGCAGTGTAGCCACAATTAAACACAAAGATACCAGAAGGTAACCTAATAAAAGGAGAGATTTTTCAAACAGAAAAAAATAATTTAATTATAGGAAGGTAAAAGTACAAAGAAAGAATAAGGAAATAAAATACTGAAGACAAAACTAGGGAAAGGAGAAAGGGAAAAGGGAAAGCAAAGGAGGTAACATTTGAAGACACAGATCTACCACTTACAACCACATAAAAAGGTGAAAGAGAATTGAAGCTAAAAATGAAAGAAAAAAATTATTATGCAATGAAACCCAGCAAGAACCGAAAAGAAATTAATATGTGAAGTAGAAAAACCCACTTAAAGTCTAAATTACTTTCAAAAGTCTTCAAGTCACCCTCTTGCTGAAGAATATTAGGAAAAAAATGAGAAAACTTACTTACCTTTCGAACAATACTGTCTTCTACGTTTGATTTTTTATTGCTGCCTTGTTTACCCATTAAAGTAATCTCTAGTTGACAAAAAGGCTTCGGTAAAATGTCACATTGTGTAAAGAATTTTCGCCACTCAACAATATATGCTTTTAGCAAAGCTGTATCATCTTGATGGCTCAATACTCGCTGAAAGAAAAGAATTGTACCAATGTGAAATAAATACAAATGCTTTAAAAAAAACAAAATATATTCATGCTATAAATTTGAAATATTTTATTTACTGTACAAACTATATTATACCCAAAATAAATTAAACCATATATATATGCAAGAGAAATTAAAACATGTTCATATAGACTTATTTTGGTGACCATTTCGCAATATAGACATATATCAAATTATGTTGTACACCTGAAGCTAAAAAAATATTATATTGTTAATTATATCTCAAAAAAAAAATCCTATACCCTTTAGCTATCACCTTCCTATCTTCCCCTCTTCCTCAAGCCCAAGTAATCACTAATTTACTTTCTGTGTCTATACACTTGCCTGTCCTGGACTTTCATATGAATGGAATTATATAACATGTGGACTTCTATGACTGGCTTCTTGCATGTGGCACTGTTTGCAGGGCTTATCCAAGTTGTAGCATGTATCAGTACTTTATTCATTTTATGGCTGACTACTATTCCATTTTACAGATATACCATATTTTGTTTACCTGTTTGTCCACTGATGGACATTTGGGTTGTTTCCACTTTTAGGCCATTGCAAATAATGCTGCTATAAATGTCTGCGTACCAAAAAAAAAAGTTCACAAAAAACTTGTGTATACTCACCAAGAAAAAAGAAAGAGGACTCAAATAAAATCAGAAATTAAAGATGAGGTGCTACAACTGATACCATAGATAGACAGAGGATCATAAGAGAGAGACTACTATGACCAATTATCCACTGAAAAATCTTATAACCTAGGAGAAATGGATAAATTCCTAGAAATATACAATCTACCAAGACTGAATCATGAAGAAACAGAAAATCTCAACAGATTGATTACTGGTAAGGAGATTCAATCAGTAACCAAAACCTTCCCAACAAACAAAAGTCCAGGACCAGACAGCTTCACTGGTGAATTTTATCAAACATTTAAAGAAGAATTAATACCAATCTTCTTAAACTCTTCCAAAAAACATAAGAAGGAACACTTCCAAACTCATTTTACAAGGCCAACACTACCTTGATACCAAAACCAGACCAGGGTGCCACAAGAAAAGGAAATTACAGCTTAATATCCCTGATGAATGTAGATGCAAAATTTCCCAACAAAATATTAGCAAACCAAATTCTACAGCATATTATAAAGATCATAGACCATAATCAAGTGGGATTTATTCCAGGGATGCAACAATGGTTCAATACCTGCAAATCAACCAATGTGATATACCACATTAACAAAATGAAGGATAAAAATTATATGATCATATCAATAGATACAGAAGGATTTGACAAAATTCAACATCCACTTATGACAAAAACTATCAACAAACAGGGTATATAGGGAATTTACCGCAACATAATAAAGGCCATACAGTAGGCCCCCAGTATCTACAGGTTCTGCATCCACAAATTCAAGCAACCGAGGATCAAAAGGCCTAGGATGGTTGTGTCTGTACTAAATGCAGACTTTTTTCTTGTCATTATTCCCTAAACAATACAACAACTATTTACATAGCATTTACATTGTATTAGATATTATAAGTAATCTAGAGATAATTTAAAGTTTACGTGAGGAGGTACACAGGTTATATGTAAATACTATGACATTTTATATAAGGGACTTGAGCATCTGCGAATTTTGGTGTCCATGGGGAGTCCTAGAACCAATTGTCCATGGATACTGAAGGATGACTGTATATGACAAGCCCACAGCTAACATCATATTCAATGGTGAAAAGCTGAAAGCTTGTTCTCTAAGATCACAAAGAAGACAAGGATGCCAACTCTCACCACTCTAATCCAGCACAATACTGGAAGTTCTAGCTAGAGCAATTAGGCAAGAAAAAAGAAATAAAAGGCATCCAAATTGGAAAGGAAGAAGTAAAACTGTCATTATGTGTAGATGACACGATTTTATACACAGAAAACCCTGAAGACTCTGCTAAAAATCTGTCAGAATAAATGAATTTAAATAAAGTTGCAGTGTACAAAACCAATATACAAAAATCTGTTGCATTTATATACACTAATAATGAATTATTAAGAAGTAAAATTAAGAAAACAATCCCTTTGGCCAGAGCAATTAGGCAAGAAAAAGAAATAAGGGAATCCAAACAGGCAATGAAGAAGTGAAACTCTTGCTGTTTGCAGATGACATGATTTTATATATGGAAAACACTGAAGAATCCATCAGAAAACTATTAGAAATAATCAATAACTACAGCAAAGTTGCAGGGTACAAAACCAACTTACAAAAATTAGTTGCATTTAGGGGCTGGCCCCGTGGCCGAGTGGTTAAGTTCGCGCGCTCCGCTGCAGGCGGCCCAGTGTTTTGTTAGTTCGAATCCTGGGCGCGGACATGGCACTGCTCATCAGACCACGCTGAGGCAGCGTCCCACATGCCACAACTAGAAGAACCCACAACGAAGAATACACAACTATGTACCAGGGGGCTTTGGGGAGAAAAAGGAAAAAATAAAAATCTTTAAAAAAAAAAAAAAATTAGTTGCATTTATATACTCTAATAACGAACTAAGAGAAGGAGAACTCAAGAACACAATCTCATTTATAATTGCAACAAAAAGAATAAAGTATCTTGGAATAAATTTAACCAAGGTGAAAGACCTATACAATGAAAACTATAAGACATTACTGAAAAAAACTGATGATGATGTAAAGAAATGGAAAGATATTCCATGCTCATGGATTGGAAGAATAAACATAGTTAAAATGTCCATACCACCTAAAGTAATCTACAGATTCAATGCAATCTCAATCAGAATCCCAATGACATGCTTCACAGAAATAGAACAAAGAATCCTAAAATTCATATGGAGCAACTAAAGACCCTGAATAGCTAATGCAATCCTGAGAAAAAAGAACAACAGTGGAGGCACCACAATCCTTGACTTCAAAATATACTACAAAGCTACAGTACTCAAAACAGCATGGTACTGGTACAAAAACAGGCACACAGACCAATGGAACAGAATTGAAAGCCCAGAAATAAAACCACACATCTACAGACAGCTCATCTTCAACAAAGTAGCTAAGAACATACAATGGAGAAAGGAAAGTCTCTTCAATAAATGGTGTTGGGAAAACTAGACAGCCACATGCAAAAGAACGAAAGTAGACCATTATCTTATGCCATACACAAAAATTAACTCAAAATGGATCAAAGACTTGAAGGTAAGACCTGAAACCGTACAACTCCTAGAAGAAAATATAAGCAGTATCCTCTCTGACATCTGTCTTAAAACAATCTTTCTGAATGCCATGTCTACTCGGACAAGGGAAACAAAAGAAAAAATAAGCAAGTGGGACTTCATCAGACTAAAGAGCTTCTATAAGGCAAGGGAAACCAAGATCAAAATGAAAAGATAACCCACCAATTGGGAGAAAATATTTGCAAATCAAATATCCGACAAGGGGTTAATCTCCATAATATATAAAGAACTCACACAAATGAACAATAAAAAAACAAACAACCTGATCAACACATGGACAGAGGATATGAACAGAAATTTCTCCAAGAAGATATGCAGATGGCCAAGAGACACATGAAATATCACTAATCATCAGGGAAATGCAAATCAAAACTACACTAAGATATCACCTTACATCCGTTAGAATGGCTATAATAACCAAGACAAAAATAACAAATATTGGAGAGGTTGTGGAGAAAAGGGAACCTTCATACACTGCTGGTGGGAATGCACACTGGTGCAGCCACTATGAAAAACAGCCTGGACTGCTCTCAAAAAACTAAAAAGAGAAATACCATATGACCTGGCTATCCCATTATGGGGATTTATCCAAAGAACATGAAATCAACAATTCAAAGAGACTTATGCACCCCTACGCTCACTGCAGCATTAGTCACAATAGCCGAGACATGGAAGCAACCCAAGTGCCCACCAACTAATGATTGGATACAGAACATGTGGTATTGATTTACAATGGAATACTACTCAGCCATAAAAAAAGATAAAATTGTCCCATTTGCAATAACATGGAGGGACCTTAAGTGTACTGTGTTAAGTGAAATAAGCCAAAAAGAGAACAACAAACACCATATGATTTCACTCATATGTGGAAGATAAACAAACACATGGACAAAGAGAACTGTTTAGTGGTTACCAGGGGGAAGGAGGTGTGGGGGGTGAGCACAAAGAGTGAAGGGATACACCTATATGGTGACTAACAAATAATAACGTACAACTGAAATTTCACAATGTTGTAAACTATCATAACCTCAGTAAAAATAAAAAAAGAAAACAATCTCATTTACAATTGAATCAAAAAGTATAAAATACCTAGCAATAAATTTAACCAAGGAGGTGAATGACCTACACTGAAAATTATAAGGCACTGATGAAAGAAATAGAAGATGATGCAAACAAATGAAAAGATACTCTGTGCTCATGAATTGAAAGAATTAATATTCTTAAAATATCCATACAGGGGCCAGCCCAGTGGTGCAGCGGTTACGTGCGCAAGTTATGCTTTGGCGGCCCAGGGTTCGCCAGTTCGGATCCCGGGTGCAGACATGGCACTGCGTGGCAAAGCCATGCTGTGGTAGGCATCCCACATATAAAGTGGAGGAAGATGGGCATGGATGTTAGCTCAGGGCCAGTCTTCCTCAGCAAAAAGAGGAGGATTGGCAGCAGATGTTAGCTCAGGGCTAATCTTCCTCAAAAAAAAAAAACAAACAAACCATACAACCCAAAGCAATCTATATATTCAACACAATCTCTAACAAAATTCCAATGGCATTTTTCACAGAAACAGAACAAACAAACCTAAAAGTTGTATGGAACCACAAAAGACCTCAAATGGGCAAAGCAATCTTGAGAAAGAAAAACAAAGTTGGAGGCATCATGCTCCCCGATCTCAAACTATATTACAAAGCTATAGTAATCAAAACAGTACGGTACTGACATAAAAACAAACACATAGATCAATGGAACAGAAGAGAGAGCCTAGAAATAAACCCACACATATATGGTCAATTAATTTATGACAAAGAGCCAACAATACAAAATGGGGAAAGAACAGTCTCTTCAATGAGTGGTGCTGAGAAAACTGGACAACCACACACAAAAGAATGAAACTGACCCACTATCTTACACCATATACAAAAATTAACTCAAAATGGATTAAAGACTTGAATGCAAGACCTGAAACCATAAAACTACTAAAAGAAAATATAAGCAGTAAGCTCCTTGACATTGGTCTTGGCGATGACTTTTTGGATTTGACACCAAAAGCAAAGGCAACAAAAGCAAAAATAAACAATGGGTATTACATCAAACTGAAAACCTTCTGCACATCAAAGGAAACCATCAACAAAATAAAAAGGCAACCTACTGCATGGGAGAAAATATTTGCAAATCATGTATCTGATAAGGGATTAATATCCCAAATACAGAAAGAACTCATACAACACAACAGCAAAAAAAAAACCCACAAAAACCCCAATCCAATTAAAAACTAGGCAGAGGATCTGAATAGATATTTTTTCAAAGAAGACACACGGACGGTCAACAGATACATGACAAGATGTTCAACATCATTAATCAGCAGGGAAATGCAAATGAAAACCAGGGTGAGGGGCTGGCGCCATGGCCAAGTGGTTAAGTTCGCACACTCTGCTTTGGAGGCCCAGTGTTTTGCTGGTTTGGATCCTGGGCATAGACATGGCACCACTCATCAGGCCATGTTGAGATGGCATCCCACATGCCACAACTAGAAGGACCCACAACTAAAAAATATACAACTATGTACTGGGGGGATTTAGGAGAGAAAAAGCAGAAAAAAAAGAAGATTGGCAACAGTTGTTACCTCAGGTGCCAATCAAAAAAAAAAAAAACCATGGTGAGCTATCACCTCACACCTGTTAGAATTAAGGCTATTATTTATTTATTTATTTAGAGGAAGAGTAGCCCTGAGCTAACATCTGCTACCAATCCTCCTCTTTTTGCTGAGGAAGACTGGCCCTGAGCTAACATCCGTGCCCATCTTCCTCCACTTTATATGTGGGATGCCTACCACAGCATGGCTTGCCAAGTGGTGCCATGCCCACACCCGGGATCCAAACTGACAAACCCCGGGCCACCAAAGTGGAATGTGCGCACTTAACCACTGTGCCACCAGGCCAGCCCCAATGCTATTATCAAAAAGACTAGAAATAACAAGTGTTGGTGAGGATGTGGAGAAAAGGGAACCCTGGTCCACTGTTGGTGGGAATGTAAACTGGTGCAGCCACTATGGAAAACAGTATAGAGGTTGCTCAAAAAATTAAGAATAAAACTACCACATGATTCAGCAATTCCACTTCTGGGTAACTATCCAAAGAAAATGAAAACACTAATACTGCATGATTTCACTTATATATGAAATCTACAAACAAAACGAGCTCATAGAGACAGAGAACAGACTGATAGTTGCCAGGTGAGGGGCAAAATGGGTGAAGAGGGTCAAAAGGTACAAACTTCCAGTTATAAAATAAACAAGTCAGGAGGATGTAATGTACAGCATGTGACTATAGTTAATAATACTGTATTGCATATTTGCAAGTTGCTAAGAGAGTAAATCTTAAAAGTTATCAAAGAAAAAAATTTCATAGCTATGTATGGTGACAGATGTTAACAAAACTTACTGTGATGATCATCTGCAATATATACAAATTTCAAATCATTATGCTGTACACCTTTAATATAAAGTAAAATCTCAATTACACCTCAAGTTAAAAAACAAAAAGTGCACAAATGTTCATAGCAGCATTATTCAAAATAGACAAAAAACGGGAACAACTCAAATGTTCATCAATGGTGAACAGATAAACAAAATATGGTATAGCCATACAATGGAATACTATTCAGCCATAAAAAGGAATGAAATACAGATAAATGCTATAACAAAGATGAACCTTGAAAACATTATCATAAGTGAAGAAGCTAGTGATGAAAAGCCACATATTGAATGATTCCATTTATAGGAAATCTCCAGAATGAACAAATTCATAAGGATAGAAAGTACATTAGTGGTTGCCAGGGTTTGGGGGATGGGAGCATGGGGGAATAACTGCTAATGGGTACAGGCTTTCTATTTGGGGTGATGAAAATGTTCTAGAATTAGGGGGTGATGGATGCACAACTTTATGAATATGCTAAAACCCACTGAACTATACACTTTAAAAAGGTGAATTCTGGAATGTGAATTATATCTCAATTTTTTTAAAAGATGGAGTATATTTCTCCACCACTGGAGTTTGGGCTGGTCCTGCGACTCACTTCAACCCAAAGAATGCAGCAGATGTGACAATGTGAGACTTTTGAGCCAAGACCAAGAAGAGGTATTATAGCTTCCACTATCACTTCAAAGGCTAGTTTCCTTGAGAATGAGAAACCACATGAGGGAAGAGACGCTCAGATGGAAGCCAGCACCAAATACCAGGTATGTGAGAAAAGCTCTCTCCAACCATCCAGTCTTTGCAGAGTCACCAGCTGACTGCTGCCAGATTAATAAACTTAGGTGAAATCAGGTGAGCCTAACCCAAATTGGTAAACCCCAGAATTATGAGCAAATAAAAGTTATGTTAATCTAAAAAAAAAAAAATTCAATATCCTAATAACTTTCAAAGCATTGTACATTTATTTTTACTTCTCTTTTTTGCCATTTTAAAATAATGCTACGATAAACATTTTAATGTATATTGCCTTTCCTGTTTGGGAGATTTGGTCCTTCTTAACGAGATAAGCTCATTAGTCTAGTAATTGACTAGTAAAATACCTCACAAAGCTAGATTTTCTTTCATTCTTTCTTTTTTTTTGGTGCGGAAGAGTGGCCCTGAACTAACATCTGTGTCCATCTTCCTCTATTTTGTATGTCAGTCACCCCCACAGCATGGCCTGATGAGCAGTGTGTAGGTCCATGCCTAGCATCCGAAGCTGAGACCTGGGCTGCTAAAAAGGAGCATGCCAAACTTAACCACTATGCCACCAGGCCAGCCCCAAAGCTAGATTACAAGCTTAAAAATCTTTTAAAGTCACACACCCATGTCTGGCATTGCTACTCCTACAATTGCTCTGAATTAGTGGCACTAAATCCTATCCTCAGGACATTCCAAACTTTACTGGGTCATGTTATAGTGAAACCCTTAACATACACTGTTTTCTAGTGTAAAGTATATTTTTAAACATTTGTTAACAATATGTAAAATGACTCTTTATGAGCCCATTTCCAGAAACTGAAGAATAAAGCTCTGTCAATTTGAAACAAACATAATTTATCTCCACCAAAAATCATACAGATAAGCTGATATGCTTTCTAAAACAAGTGGAAACTATTTCTAAATCAGTTCTAGAAAAATACAGTTTTGATTAAATTGTGATACTGAAACATTTAATTTTTCCAAGAAAAGCCTGAAAATATGATTTATTTTCATTAAAAAGATAATTTTCTAGAAAAAATTTTTTTGAAATCATTTATGAAGACAGCAGAATTAACATTGGTAATAAACATTTGATTTTGTAAGTAACACTGAATTCTTATTTCATCATGGTAGTGGCTGGCTACAAGCAGGATTAAATATATCAATCATATACTCAACTTCAGTATCTTCAAGTCATATATAGAAAAAATTCATTTTTAATTCTAGCTGTTAAGCAGCTATTAGTATTTAACATGATTTCTAACAGACAACTTTTACTAATGTTGTACAAGACACTGACGTAAAAATTCAACCAAAGAATAAGAAATTCTGGCTCTCTAGTCTTCAAATGTCATTTCACAGAAAGGAAAATAATCTCATGTCCTTAGGCCCTTCTTCAAAGTGGTAAGGGATGTGTGAGTGATGCCACAGTAGATTCGAAATAATACTTTACCTCTGCATTTTTTCCAAAAGATAAAGGTGTTAGACAAATAAAGACAAAACAAACAAAACTAGCTCTTGCAAAACTGACCTAATGCCTAAATGAGCTCTGTCTTCATTTTAATAATATTAAATACATACACAGTCAGAGAAGTATCTGGAATTGAAGAAAATTACTGTCAACTTGAGAAAGAGGTATTAGGAGAAAAAAATAGACTTATGTGGACTGATGTATGGCCAAAAAATAATGGTGGTGGGGACTTCTAAAGAACATATAAAAAACAGAATTCTTTATAGCATCTTTTAATTGAGGATAATAATGTACTCTCTTGAAAGAAATGTCACTGAGGGGGGAACAAAATCAACAAACGACAATCATTAAGTCATTAAAAAGTTTCTTTAACAAATGTGTCAAAAGTCAATGTGATATTTTAAAATTACTTCAGGAAGTCTTACACTCAAAATCAAAAAATATGATATTTTCTGAGCAAAGTCTTAATACAAAGATGCAGAACTTACTGCCTGGGCTTGCTTAATAAACTCAAGAATATCTTCTTTTAAAGCCTGATGAATTTTTGCTGGGCCTTTATCATCCCACAGACAGACTGCATGCACATCCCTGTAAAAATAAGGCAGGTAAGCAAACATTAACACTGGAACAAGAACAAAGACAATTTCCATGTTTTAATACAATTTCCATGGATCGTGCTAGACCAAACTAAGCGTGCTTGAATCCATTCACATGAACCAAGCATTCTTTGTAAGTTGTCACACACGTGTTTCTATTTTTACTTTCTTTGTCATTGTTTTCCTTAAATCTCTGCTACCTGCTGTATAAAATATTTTTAATTATAAAAGCATGTTCCCATCTCCCAATCCCACTCTATAAAGTTAACTACTATTAATATTTTCATGTGCAAAGACAAGTATAAATCCTTTTACTTCTTTAACACAATATATGTAAACTATTCCATCTTTTTTAAAAAAATTAGTAATTTAAATTCTATTACAGCGAATCTCCTAGCTTCCCCCATATATTCCTTACATTTATACATCAATTATCACTGTCTCCTTTATTTAAAAAACAAAAAACAAAAGTTCTCATAAATTGGTGTACAAAAATTTGAACTTTCAAAGCTGACATTTTACCCAGGTCATTCATTATGGAAATATATTTAATATTAATTCATGTTCACAAAGTTAATTTCTTAATTACCAAGCTGCAGAGCAGGGAAACATAAGAAAAGGACAGAGTCTTATATTGAGGATTCTTCTATTCAAAAAATGTTCCCTAATGACTCATTCAGCACCTTATAAGCCCCTGCTAAAAAAAAATGTCAAAGAAATCAAAATAAAACATCTCCAGAATTGTAACTTTATAACAATGGCCACATAGTTTGTTTTATATTCAGATTCTCAGGAACATCATTATAACCCAAAGTTTTGTCTACATATTAATTTGAACTTGCTTTTGTAATTTGTTAAATTCAGCTTAATAGTGGTATCTGGCCCAGTGGTATCTGCCTAGGATGCAGTAAGAATGGAAGTATTTGTTACATAACAACATAGTAGGTAACATCTGACTGCCTACTACATGCAGATAACACTCCAAGCTGTTTTAACTCATTTAACTTTCATAGCAACTCTGAAGTAGTACTATTTTTATCACCATTTTACAGATGGGGAAACTGAGGCAAAGAAAGGTTAAGTAACATTCCCAAGATTATAAAGCTAATATATTATAGAACCAGGCAATTGAGCTCCAGAGCCCACACTAAACCATTTCTCCAAATTTATTCTTGCACCTCTCCAATCCATTCAACAAACAGCAGCCAAAGTGATCTTTATAATCAAATCACATCATATTATTATTATTTTTTTTTTTTTTAAGATTTTATTTTTTCCTTTTTCTCCCCAAAGCCCCCGGTACATAGTTGTATATTCTTAGTTGTGGGTCTTTCTAGTTGTGGCATGTGGGATGCTGCCTCAGCATGGCTTGATGAGCAGTGCCATGTCTGCGCCCAGGAGTCCAACCAACGAAAGACCGGGGCGCCTGCAGTGGAGCGTGCGGACTTACCCACTTGGTCACGAGGTCAGCCCCTAAACAAACACATTTTTTAACACACCAAATACAAGTTGTAATATAACTTTTTAAAACATCATATTATTTTTATATTTAAAATCCTCCAATGGTTTCCCATTGTTCTTGGAATAAAGTACAAACTGGTTAACTGACCCCTATAACACCTCTGCAATCTCACCTCACGACTAAAGGAATCTATAGTCTAAAAAGAAACTGATACAAAAATAGATTGATTATAATTCAGTATGTTTACAACTATTATGCATATAAACACAAGATGGTTTAGAAACCCAAGGAGAGGGCGAGGGTGAAAGTGAGAGGTAAAGAAGAAAAGAGAAGCCTCCCTGGAAGAGTTGATTCCTCAGCTTAATCTCAAAGAACAAGCAGAAGTTTGCCAGGCAGAGGTGTAGGAGGGTGGGGAAAGGATATTTTATGAAGTAACAACAATATGAATAAAGAATTGTGGAAAAGACCTATAAAACAGATCAACTCCTTAAGAGCCAGATTAAAGAAAAATACGTAAGTATAGGGATGAAAAATGAGATACACATAAGTAAAGTATACTACTTATAATTCTATGGCAGCAAATTTCTAAACCTAAAGGAAACTGAAATGAAGTGTGCAAATACATACTTTGTCTAATTCCCAATTTTAAATAGAATGCTTCCAACATTACATTATTGGGATGATGTCTGCTGGTAGTATACTTATAGATGACGTTTACCAGGTTAAGAATAATCCTTTTAGGGGGCCGGCCCTGTAGCTGAGTGGTTAGGTTCTCACGCTCTACTTCGGCGGCCTAGGGTTTCACCAGTTCAAATCGTGGGCGCAGACATGGCACCGCTCATCAGGCCATGCTGAGGCAGCGTCCCACATGCCACAACTAGAAGGACTCACAACTGAAAATACACAACTATGTACCGGGCGGCTTTGGGGAGAAAAAGGAAAAATAAAATCTTAAAAAAAAATAAGAATAATCTTTTTACTTTTCTATTTTATTTTGGAAAGATTATTTATCTCTATGTTTTTCTTCATCTTCTGAGATGAGATTTCTGATATAATTTTGTCTTTCTATTTGTTTTCTGAGTTCAATTTTCATTTCATTTCCTTCTACTTTTGTTGATTTCTTTCCCCAGCTTTTGAATTTTTGATTCATGATTTTTTTAATAACCCCAAATGGTTGTGTGAGGATACTGAACTCAGTTTGCAGTGCTGTGTTTGTGTTCCATAGTTTCATAGGTGGTTTCTGTGGGACAATTTTTATCAACTAAAACGTTTTGATTTGTACTTTTTTGTAGTTTTGGATGGATGATGTCTGCTTTTTTCTATTTATATTCATTTTATGGTCAGGATTCCTAGTTCAAGAGCCCCTCCTTCTGTTTAGTTTAATAAAGCTCAATTTCTTTAATGGCTGATGTTAGTAATGGTGGAAGAAAGAGTACTTGTTTCACTTCTGCAGGATCGGTCAATCCTCTAAATCCCTGCCTATTTGAAAATATGTTCATCTTGCCTTAAACTTGATTAAAAACTCGACTAGGTATAGAACTACCAGATTCAAAATAATTTTCCTTCAAACATTAAGGGGAACCTCCTACATCCAATTTGGCCAATGAAAAAAAGAGTAGGGACTGTTTTGTTTGAAAGGTAACTGTTTTTTTTCTCTGCAAGAATTAGGATTATTTTCTTTATTCTTGGAATTCTCAAATTCCTTAAGGAAGTGCCCAGCCATGTTTTTTAGCACTTGAGTATGAAGACTTGTAGGGATGGGTGGGAAAGGACAACAGTTTTTAGCCCTGGGAAATTTTCTTCTGATACTTTTGGACTAATATTGCCTCCTCTACGATTTCTGTTCTCTCCTTCTAGAACTCGTTTTAAGTAAAAGTTAACCCAATTCTAGATCTATCCTCCATACTTCTTAACTTTTATTTAATCTTCCATACTCTGTCTTTGCTCTACATTCAGGGAAAACTCTTTGGTTTTAATTTTCAAATTACTAATTTAGTGTTTTTTCTATTATTTAGCTCTTTTATTTTTTATTTCAAAGATCTCTTCTTTATTTTGACTATTTCATTTTCAAAGTAATCTCTTTCATTTTATTCCCCTTTAATGATATAAACTGGAATTTTTTTTTAGCTGTTTTCTAGACCTAGCATCATCTCTTTCCTCTAACTCTCAGATACAGCCTCTAAGACGGCCCCCAATGACCCCTGCTCCTGGTATTCATATCCTTGTATAGTTCTCTCCTACAATGTATAAGCACTTGTCCGTGTGATCAATTGCATATGACAGGTGTGATGGTTTGTCACTTTGAAAATTACGTCATAAAACACCATGACTTCTGCCTTGGAAGCACTCTCTCACTCTGGGGAAAGCAAGCTGCCACACTGTAAATAGCCTTATGGAGGGTTCCACCTGGTGAGGAACTGATCAGCTAAGAGCCAAGACCTGCATGTGTAAGCCTGGAAGAAGATCCTTCAGCTCTAGTGGAATATAGGTCTAGATCTTTTGCCAAGAGCTTAACTGCAACCTCCTGGGAGACCCTGAGCTAGAACTAACCAATTAAGTTGCTGCCAGATTCCTGACCCTCAGAAACTGTGAGGTAATAAATGTTTGTTACTTTAAGCTGCAAGGTTTTAGAGTAATGTGTTATGCAGCAATAGATAACTAATACACAAAGACACAACAGAAGACTATTATAATCATTCAGATGAAACAGAGGAAAAAGACAGTTGGGATGGAAAGAAGTTCAAAGATATTTAATAAAGAGCTGTGAAACCTAGCAATCAATTGGGTACGAAGGGATGAAAAAAACTGGAGGTTAATGGTAGCTTCCAGATTTTTGGTTTGAGAGCAGGAATAATAGATTTTCATTACTCTAAATTTGGAGTACTTATGGAACTTAAGAGAGAGACATAAGCAGGAAACAATAGGCCACATGCGTCTGGGAGCTCAACTCAGGAGAATAATCTGGATTGCTTATATAGATATGAGAACTCAGGTAAAAAAAAAAAAGGAAAAAATCAACATTAAAGGTACACACAAGGGTAAGTCAGCTAAGGTGACTGATATGAGGCAGACAGGAGATAGGAGAAAAACCAGGAAAAAGTGCTGTCAAAAACAGCTTACAAAAAAGAAAAACATATTTTAAAATCACTTATAGTAAAGATGAACTTTCTGAAAAATAAGGTCTCGCAAGTTGAAAATAATTTACTATTTAATTCTGGCTTCAATTTCACAAACCAGAGTCAAACCAAACAACACGTATCTAAAGCAATGGTTCTCCACAGAGGGAGGTATTGCCCCCTCAGGACATGTGGAAATGCATGAGAGCTTTTTTTTGTTTCAATAAGAGGGGTAGGGAGAGAAGTACACAGGGAGTGTCCACCACTAGAGTTTACGAGGGTGAAGACCAGGGGTGATAAACATCCCAGAACATGCTGGACAATCTTTTATAAACAGTCAAAATGCCAACAGCACTCCTACTAAGAAACAATGCTAGAGATTATCAGAAAAGGGGAGCAAATAGTCAATGTAGTTTAATACCATACATTATTTTAGTACCTTAGAATTAGAAAGATATAAGTAACCTAAATGTTATTAATTAATATGGTTAAACAGGCTAAAATTTGGAAAGGTTTTAATTAATGTGGGTCTTGCAATTTTGGTGATGTCGTAAGATGTACAGGAATCCTTTAACCTCTTTAACATATTGAAAAGCCTTGAGTAACTCCAAGAAGATCAAGGATTTTTTAAAACCATGTGTTGAGGCCACTAACTGTAGCAAGTGCAAGGTTATTGACTATTTCTACTTAGAAGAATACTTTAAGCAGAGAAAACCATCACACACACTATGCTCCTTTTCCCAGTCAGGAGTCCACAGAGCACAAGCATTATTCTAGATGATAAATCATATAATCAACACAAATTGGCAAAAACAAAAAAATCACACCACATTCAACATATTATTCATAAAAGTTTAATCAAATAATATAAGAAAAATATATGTATACGTGAATGCTATAAAGTTTTACAAGGTCTCAGCTATTTCTTATTGAATTCTAATTTCTCAAAAGGCAGAATCCTGGATATAAGTTAATTAATATCATGCAACAAGTTCCATGTTATTTAGGGAAATTAGACTATTTTCTTATGTAATAAAGAGAAAAAATGAGCACAACAGCTTTATGTGTATAGATTATTCAGTCACACATCTACAACTCATTGATACAGTATTTCACTAGTGCACAAAAATAAGTATAGCAGGTCTGAGACAGCCTCCTATAACTTAGGAAGCCATGGTTGCAAGGTTGGCCCTTGGCTGGCATCTGTAACTTGGATTTTGGGAGAGTTCTCATCATTTCCTGATAAGAATGGCTCACTGTGCCTAAACTGTTTAAAAAATGTCAAAAATCTGATTTATGTTGAACACTTGGCTTTTCATCTAGAGTCTGAAATCTAGGATCATAACAGGCAGAGGCTGCCTATGTGACTAGCCTCCAATAAAAACCCTAGGCACTGAGTCTTTAATGAGCTTCCATGGTAGACAGCATTTCGCATGTGTTGTCACAAATAGTTTCTGGAGGAATTGAGTGTATCCTGTGTGACTCCACTGGGAGAAGATGCTTGGAAACTTATACCTTGTTTCCCCTGGACTTTGCCACATGCCCCTTTGTTGCATTCTGCTTTGTATCCCTCACTGTAATAAGTCATAGCCATCAATACAACTATATGCTGACTCCCATGAGTCTTCCTAGTAATCACTGAATCTAGGGGTGGTCTTGAGACTGCTGAGACGGCTGGTGTCAGAAGTGGAATTCACTAGAACAACTCTGACTCACTGAAACATAGTGGAAGCATTGTATGGGAAAAGAAAGGATGAAGTGGTAGGATGATGAGCCTTTGCTGCTTGGGTGGCTATGAAATCATCCATGGTATGAAACTGCAGCTGAGGTGCTATCTGTTGTGAGAGGTAAGAGTTACCTATGAAATGTGAAAATGATAGATCTAACCCTAGGAGAACTGGCTCGTTCAATCCCCTGGTTGCTTTTGGCCATGCTGACTGAAGCGAGAAGAGAAACAGCACAGCCTGGGTGACACTTTTGGCTTTTGTTCTCACCTCCAAATAGGAGAAGAATATGCCCAAAAGTTCCTTAAGGGAAGCTTTGGGTGAATCAAAAATGTTAAATGTTTGTGTTGCTCCCTCCTCCAAGCACGAGGAAGTAATTGTTAAATTAGATCCCAGGGCTGGAGAAAGCTTTAGATAAACCAAGGGAGAGGAAACCACTTCAGCTGTTTCTTCAGCTTAACTGCTGTTGCAGCAATCCCTTTGTACCCACTGCATTACAGTCTGGATCTCCCAGCAACTGTAACGTTAATGTTGCAAATGCTGAATTTACTTTTAGGGAATTGAATAAATTTGTAATAAGAAAAAAGGGGCAGGGGAGGTTTAAAAGATGGCTTTGTACTTTATGGATACTGTATCTGGATGTATGATAAATAATTATATAAAATATTATATGCTTGTACTTTCAGAAATACTAGAGGGATCATATCAACCAGGGAAAGTTGCAAAATAAAAAGTTTTTCAGCAACTTCCTTCCTTCTTACTGCTGATGAGGGGATTGGAATTTAAGTCTGACTACTGGAATTTAAGTTCCAGTACTGTTTGAGTACTGGAAACAGAATAAATCTCCAAAATGGATAATTTTTACTATTATTTTTACCTATTGGTGTCTCTGAGAAAAGGGAGACTTCATGAAAACAATGGAAATCTCCAGATAGAAATACACTCTTGGAGTTTTATAAAGCAGTTTTTAGCTGCAACTCAGCTCTTGTGAAATCAGATGTCTGAGCCTTAGAGGCTGATGACTTTCCAGCCTGATGTGGATACTTTTGAGTGGATCAATTTAGATTCTGACAAAAGAAAAAGGGCTTGGAAAAGTCTTGCTTGTCACTTGGACTTGGGACATGACTGTCTGGTCTGCAGTGTCTTGGCTTTGCTGCCACTGAAGAAAAGACGTTGGCTTTTTTTGTAATCCTGAATTCATAGACCCTAATTGGCTGGATTTGACTCTAAACTGAAATCTGACACTGTCTGATATGGAGCTGTTTAAATCTCAGCACAAGCTGTGCTGAACTAAAGCAGGCATATGCTCAATGAACAGGACTTTGATTTGAGGACTGTTGAAGATTTAAGACACCCTCTCTGGAGCCATAAACTGAAAACATCATGGATTCTAGTTGGTCCCTCTGAATCACTTGCAGATGTCCACAGAAAAGGGCTTATTCTCTGATGGAGTCATCTGAAACCAAGCTGCTGATTAGCTCTATCTATCTGATACAGAGACTAAGTACATTCCTAACCTGTGGTTACTGCCCAAAGCTGCCAGCTGGGAGAGGGCACTCTACTTGCTCCTTACTGACCGGACTCTTGACCACTTCTCAGGGATGTCTCACCCCTACTGACTTGTGTTCAGCTTTCTGGATTAGTTGCAGTTTTCAACAATGGATTAATAACCTGATTCTATTTCCCTCACCTTCACCTCACCCCTCCTTGTACACACACCTTAGTAAGGCAACTTGCTTACTAAACACAGACGTCTCCAGAAAGGAACTGATCTTTTCTAGGCTGCTCACTAGATGAATGATGAGGATAAAAGGGGTGGGAGGTGATATAAACCTATTTTGAAAAATTCTGAAAATTTGGATTTCAGCCAGACCAACTCCTAAAAATGTGATATGTCTTTCTAGTTAAGTTGGATAAAAATGTCTTTCTGTACAATGCTTCTGTTCCTCTTTCAGGTCTAGATGAATGGGAAAAAAATGAAAAATTTTCATTACTCAATGTGAAACACATTTTCTAAGGGAGAAAAAAACAAAATCCAGCACCTGAGGAGGCACAGGGGAAGAGGACATTAGTAATTTTTGTTTTTCAGAACTACTCTTGAAAGCTTCTCCCTGTTCCTGAAGGAAAACTCCTGGTGTTGGCTTTCCATGCTACTGTGAGTGCTTTGAATTCAAACTGCCTGCCGAGCTTCTAATTACACCTAACTCTGAGGCCGCAAGGAGCAGCTCCAACTCCTACACTTTCCACACAGAACACCTCTAAATGTCATCCACCTTAGTAAGGCAAGTAAACTGGTTTCACGGCTAAACAAAACTGTTTGGAACTAAACAGTTTTGTTTAGCAGTTCATCTGAAAGCAAGGCCTGAACTCAACTGGATGGGCTTGGGAACTCAAGAGTGAGGGGCCCCATGGGAGGAGGGCACACTGGGGGCCTTGTTAACCTATATTACCTGTCTAATGTATGTCTTGCTTGGGGTACTCTAACAACTGTAAACTCTTAATTTCCAGGGGTAATCACGTGTGCCCCCTGAGATTATACTATTTTGTGTGTGTATGTACCCTGACTATCATGACACTGCTTTAACCCTGGTAAGCTTTCAGGTCTGCTTCAACTTACAGGCCAGAGTTGTGCTTTGCCTAAATTGATGCCTCAAGCCTGTACAAAAAGGTCCATACAGGAACTAAAAGAGAAAACCACTTGGGGTTTTCTAAGGTAAAATTCATGGTTGATGCAATTTATTTTAACTAGCTAAATCCAGGACTTCTACAAGGCATAAATCAGATCAAGACTACAAATTGGTATTGCCTTCTGCCTGGGGTCCTACTGAAAACAGTTTTGCTATACAGACATTTTGGCCAAAGACCAAGAGTTAACACAGCAGACCTGAGACTGTATTCCTTAGAAAAGCCTGCTTGGCTTTGGCCGGCATGTGAGAACCTGAATGGTCAACAGTTCCCTACACTGATATAAAACTTTCCTGAAATGATAAGAATGGCTCACTGTGCCTATACTGTTTGTACAAACAATGTGATTTACAATGAACACCTGCTCTCTTTCTGAAAGCCTGGAATTTTGGTACATGCCAGGCAGAGGCTGCCTATGTGACCAGCCCCAAATAAAAACCCTGGGTACTCAGTCTCCAATGAGCTTCCCTGGTAGACAACATATCACATTATGTTGTCAATTGTGGTGCTGGGGAACTTAAGTATGTCCTGTGTGACTCAACTGGGAGAGTACTCTTGGAAGCTTGTACCTGTTTTTCCCCAGAGTTCACTCTATATGCCTTTCCCTTTGCTAACTTTGCTTTGTATCCTTTTGCTGTAATAAATCATAGTGGTATGACTATATGTTCAGTCCTCTGTGTGCTCCTAGATCACTGAACCTAGGGGTGGTCTTGGGAACTCCCAACACAAGTAGTAATAATTTTAAACAGCTAAACAGACCAACCTAGAGTCAACATTCCATTTAGACAGAGAAATGCATCACCAAAATTTCCTTTATGTTAGCAAACAGTTAGAATTAATGGATTACTTACGAAAACAGATCAAACCACTGCTGTTTTGTAACACATTCCTGGCGTAAAAGCTTCAAAACGATTGGACGCATGAAATCCCATTTGTCTTCAAACTGAAGAGAACCTTTATTCTTTAATTAAAAAAAAAAGATAAACAGTAGTTCAATTTAAATGCATTTAAATCAAATGTGTGCATTATTTTTATCTTTTAAGAGGCAGCTAGAGAAATTTAAAAGAATTATTTTTCCATAATGGAATCCCTATAAACTTAATCTGGTATCAAGGAATCACAGGAAGACAACCATAACAGAAAATCAATTGTACAAAAATATATAGCGAAGAATTTGGCCTTGCCCAAAGAGAAGGTCTGGCCTTTGCCCTTGGCTTTTTAGCAGGTAACCTTTGGGCCCTCAGAATTTTATGTCTGATAAGAGACTCTTTGTTTGCCTGGGGACCTTGGTTCAAACTGAATAACCAACAACACGATTTAGGGAGGGGACTGGCCATACCCATATAGGCTTAGAGTGGGGAATCAGGAAACACCAACAATCTGACAGAGTGGGGGCTTTTGGTCAACCAACCCGGAGACTGAGATTACCTATGTGAGCAATCAATCACACCTACATGACAAGGTCCCATTCTGGACACCAAAGGTTGGGTGAGCTTCCCTGGCTGGCAATACTCCTTATACACTGTCACACATTGAGGCAAGGAAAGAAATGTGACCTGACTACACAGGAGAGGACAAGGGAAGCTGTGTTTGGAACCCTCCTGGACTCTGTCCTATATGTCTCTTCCTCAGGCTGATCTTAATCTGTTATCATTTCCCTGTAATAAACCATAACCATGAGTTGAGTAGCTTTCAGTAAGATCTGTGAGTCTTTCTAATGAATTATTAAACCTCAGGGTGGTTTTGGGAACCAGACCAACTTGCAGCTGGTGTCAAAAGTGAGGGTGGTCTTGTGTGTGGAGACTGTGTCCTCTAATTTATGGTTGTCCTACAGTCCTAACAACAAGTATATTGAACATCTATGTAAACTCTAAAAAGTGAGACAGAAAACAAAGAAAGACACCCATTCTCACTTTATAGTGCTAACAAAACCCTGATACCAAACTGGTGAGAAGACAACATGAGATGGAAACTCTAGACCAATCTTACTAGAGAACACAGATGCAAAAATCTTAAATAAATATTAGTAAATTTAAAAAGTGGCATATCAAAAGAATGATGCCTCATAATCATGCATGATTTATCCCAGGAATGTGCAAGTGGTTCAATATTAGAAAAAATATCATCAATTCATTACATTACTAAAAAAAGAGAGAGAGAGACCCCATATGTGTTAGTCATTAGTACTGTTCCTTTTCAAGTTAAGTACAGCCATGTGACTTGCTTTCGCCAATAAATTTCAACAAAAATCATTAATTTTCTAATATACCAGCACCAAACACCCCTATGAAACTCAATACTGTTTTTACTATATGACTGTTGTTGAGAATGTTGCTCACTTGTAGTACATGAGATTGATGTATTAACTGCATGGAATCTGCAAACTCCCTGGAATTATAACCCAGAAGCAGTTTCCGAACATATGGTCTGACAACAACCTACAACAGAATCACCTAGGGTGGCGGTTATACATATAGATTTCTAAAACCTACCTCAGACCTGTTGGCTCAGAATCTTCTGAGGTGAGTTCAGAATCTGCAAGTTTAGCAAATTCATGGTAAAACTACATAAAAATGTTAGAGGGTCTATGACCCAAAAAGGGTTAAGAACCACTGAGAAACACTAAACTCTTGTGAATCCAAGTGATGCTTCTTACATCTACAAACATGGTTGATCCTAAAAGTTATTGTACCGTCTTGACCCAGGTACCTAACTTTTATCACACAGTATTCTTATAATAAGGACCCATAGGAAATATTCATTCAACATTTAGTACTGGGATTAGCTGTGCTTCCCCCTTGAACAACTAATGTGTTTTTACCTTATGAACTTAAGCAAATCTTGTGAGTAACTTTGCTCTCTTTAGTGCTGGCTAATGAGAAATTCAGTCAGACTTGTGATCCCATAGCATATGCTTTGTGTACTAACCTTATAATTAGCATAACTTTTTCTACTGTTATTATTTTCCTATAACCCTCATTTCTTCATTTACTCTTCCCTCTGAGGAAAGGGTGTGCAAATAAACAAATATGAAAAACTATAGAAAGAACACACAAATCTTTTCTTTTTTGAGTATGGCATAATCATAACACTCTCTTAAAAGGATACTTCATAATGTCAACTAAGTCTACTTCTATAAGCAATTTTGGCAATTTCTGGAATTAAACATAGTATAAATCCTGCAATTAAAAATCAAAAAGGCATAGAGGACTAGAGTAAACAGGTATTTGAGATAAATTAAATACTAGTTAGGTTCAAATCTATCAGCTATGGCAAAATAATAGGAAACACATTTTGGTTCTCCTGTCTGATGAAACATACAAGATTAACTACAGAAACATTTCCCCCCAATACTGAATTAAAGGAGGAATTTAATAATTGAATGTTTTCTATTAAGCTTTTATAATAGATTCCAAAAATGATGCTCAAGCAGTTATATTTTCTGTTAAACTGAAGGGCACTATCATTAAATCATAACTAAACCTACTATCTACAAAAGAGAATGTTTTATTAATAAGTGAAGGACTTTCAAATTATGAACCCTGATTTATGAATGTTTCCAAAGTTTAACCCAAGGCTGCCTCATCTCTATTAATGTGCTAGAAAGTCTCTTTTGCTTTAATTCTTCTATTAAATACTCAGAATAGCAAGTAGGTTGAACTCACCAATTGCTAATAAGTCTAGGATTATCTCACCCACTGGTTCTTTCTCATCAAGAGGATTTCAATGTTTGCCATATCCTTGCTCCTCCATCATTCACTCCCTACAGCACAACTAATTCCCTCACAGGCACTCTTCTTTTCAAACACACAAATGGGCCATGAGGAAGCCAATGGGGAGTTGGCCATGGGAGATATCTAGGGGAAGAGTATTCTAGGCAGAAGCAGCAGCCATTGCAAAGACTCTGTCTGATGTACTCAAGGCAGAGCAAAGTAAGGGCAGAGGAAAGAGCAGATGAGGTCAGGGAAGCAACAGAGGGGTGTGCATCTTGTAGGGCCTTGAAGGTCACTATAAACACTTTGGCTTCTATTATAAGTGAGACTGAGAACTATTAAAAGATTCTGAGCAAGAAGTGGCATGATTTGATTTACATTTTAAAGTCTCCCTGATTGCTATGTTGAGAATACATTATAAGGGGGAAAGAGTTAAAGGCAGGTGCAAGGTTAGGAGGTGAGGTGAGATGACAGTGACTTGGACCAAGGTAGTAGCAATGGAGGTGGTGAGTAGTAGTTAGATTTTGAAGGTGGCGCTAACAGTGTGTCCTGACAGTATCCATGTAAGATGAGAGAATGGAGTAAAGCATGACTCTAAGGCTTTCGTCTGATGAAGTTAATTCATCTAACAGGACCCACAATAAAGGAGGTTACCCCAGTGGCCCAGCCCACATCACAAATCTAAACCTAAGTCAGTCTGCACATTTGGGAAACACCGCACTGTCAAGGCAACCTGACGCCAACCACAATCTTCCAACTCAGCTTCAGTTAGCTAATCTTACCTAAAAAAAGGACCTGTTTACTTTATAAGGAAATCCCTGACCTCCTAGCCAATCATGCCCTGTTTCCTCTTCTAACACGCGCTGCCTCTTCTAACACTCTATAAAACTAGGTCTTGCTCAAAATTCCTCAGGAAGAGTGCTCCACTGCTCGTTAGGCCTGTACTCTCCCAATCCATGGATTATTTTCCCTTGAACAAAAAGTCATCAAAGTCGTTACTAAATTGTTTCAGTTTTGTGATCTGACATTTCCCAGAAGTATGTCATTGCCATCAACCGAAATGGAAAAGACTGCAGATGAAAGAGGCTTAAGAAGAAAAGCTCATGAGTTCAGTTTCAGATATGTTACATTTAAAGCTATTAAAAAGTCATTTGAAGATGCTGAATAGGCAGTTTGACAAGCAAATCTAGAATTTAACAGAAAGGTCCGATCAAGAAATAAAAATCTGTAAGTCCTCAGAATATAGATGGGTTTTAGAACTTGTTATTGGACGAGATCACCATGGGAGTGAATATAAACAGAGAAGACCCAGGCCTGAGCCCTTAGGTATCCAACATTAAGAGGTGGGGAGAAGAATGGACCTAGATGATATGCTAAGTGAAATAAGTCAGGCAGAGAAAGATAAATACGTTATGATTTCACTTATATGTGGAATCTAAGAAACAAAATAAATGAACAAACAAAACTAAACAGAAACAGACTCACAGATAGAGAAAACAAACTAGTGGATACCAGAGGAGGGAAGGGTTGGGGGGGGGGCAGGTAAAACAGGTGAAGGAGATTTAGGGTACAAACTTCCAGTTATGAAATTAATAAGTCATGAGGATATAATATACAGCATAGGGAATATAGTGAATAACATTGTAATAACTTTGTATGGTGACAGATGGTAACTAGACTTATCGTGGTGATCATTTCATAATGTATATAAATACCAAATCACTATGATGTACACCTGAAACTAATAGGACATTGTATGTCAATTATACTTCAGTAAAAAAAAAAAAAAAAAGAGGTGGGGAGAAGAGTAGAACTAGGAAAGGAAACAGAAAGAGCAACCAGAGAGGTGGCAAGAAAATCAAGAGCATGGTATTCTGGAAACCAAGTGAATAAAGCGTTATCAAGAAAGAGGGAGTGACCCACTTTAGCAAATGCTCCTGAGAGATAATGTAAGACGACCACTGAAATAGTATTATAGAAGTCACTGAGACTTTGTCAATAGCAGGTTTTGTAGGGTGGTAAGGATAAAAGCCAGACTGGAGTGGAATTAATAGAGAAAGAGACGGAAAAAACTGGAAAGAGTACAGACAACTCTTGACAATTTTTGCTGTAAAAGGGAGCACAGAAAAGGCACGGTAACTGATAGGGTAAGAGGGAGTCAAAAATGTTTTTTAAGATGGAATACAGTATATTTGTATACTGATAGGCATGTTCCAGGATATAATATTGATGATGTAGGAGAAAAAGGGGAAACTGCTGGAGAATTTAAATTGCCCTGGATAGGCAACAGGGAATGCAATCTAGTGCACAGGTGGAAGAACCAACTATAAGCTAAGAGGAGAAGGCAAAGTACATACATGCAGATGCTGGTAAGAGGGCAGATGTGGTACTACTCTGAGAAGTTGTTTTTTTTTTTTTTTCTGGTGAGGAAGATTGGCCCTGAGCCAACATCTATGCCAATCTTTATTTTATATGTGGGTAGCTGCCACAGCATGGTTTGATGAATGGTATATGTCCACACCCAGGATCCAAACCCATGAACCCGTGCTGCCAAAGCAGTGTGCACCCAACTTAACCACTACGCCACCAGGCCAGCCCTGAGAAGTTCATTTTTGATTCCTTCAATTTCTCAGTGATGTGGAAATAAGGAAAATGCTTGGAAGATGGTGGAGAAGGTGCTGGAATTTTGAGAGAAAAGATGTGAAAAAGACATCTAGGAAAGTGGAAGAATAAATGACTATGGAAGTGTAGTATGACTAGGCTCAACTATAGATTGCAGTCATGAATTTAAAGTGAAAATAGCATGGTGTGTCTTTTCCCCCTGCAACATTCAGCTGCACAGGTGCTGGCAGTGAGAGGTGAAGAGATGGACTTAACCAGGGCTGTGGTTTTCCTCAGTGAAACAAGAGAGGAGCAAGGCAGTCAAAAGTATATTCAAGGGAGTGATTATAATGATTGAACACAGAATTTATGCTGGGTATGGGGGAGAGAAAGGACAGCAGGATGATGAGAAACAGAGACTTCTGCTTCCAACCATGATGGAAAAACAGAGCCAGATTTTCCCTCCTGCCTGAACAACCAGAAAGCCAAAGGGCAGTACAGGACAGGGTTTCCTGAGAAAAGGAAAACAAATGAGCTGAGGCCTACAAACGCCCAAGCATACTGCCTAGAGAGAGTTTCTAGGCCTCGGCACAAGCAGGGGGAAGCTAAACAGCCTGGTGATTTCATTAAGTTTAGGACACAGAGTTCACAGTTTTGGGAGGCCAAGGCAATTAAAATTTGTGGCAAAGTACCAGAAAAAAGGGAGCTGCACAGAAAGGGAGCTCTGGAGATATGCAGAGGGGTCCCCTAGAGCCTTTGACTGGATATTGACCTATACATATGCATGAGAAAACTATCAGAGACTGGGGAAAGAACCATTAGAAGGCAGCAGACAGAACAATCACCAGAGCCCACAGAGAGCCAGGAACAGTTCATGTTCCCAGCAGTCAGAGTGGAAACGCTCCTATATGCTAGGCATTGGGGAGAGTCCTCAGAAAGGTATTACATCCATAGTGGAGCCAAAGTAGCCCTACCCTGAATGTTGTTTCAGACCCACCCTCTAACAAAACTTAAAAGCAAGCTTCAAAAGAACTAAATTTATTCCAAGTAACTTAACCACGTCACAGCCAAATCCAAAAATATTTAAAGGAAATTTTAAAAATCAAGCCCCCAAAACATAAAACTCACAATGTCTGACATCCAATCAAAAATTACCAAGCAGAGCCAGCCCTAGTGGCCTAGTGGTTAAGTTCAGGGCACTCCTCCTTGGTGGCCCAGGTTCAGTTCCCAGGCGTAGACCTACACCACTCCGTTAGCAGCCATACTGTGCTGGTGGCCCACATACTAAAAAATAGAGGAAGACTGTCACAGATGTTACTTCAGGGTGAATCTCCCTCAGCAAAAAATAAAATAAAATAAAATTACCAAGCTGGCAAAGAAGCAGAAAAATATAACTTGTCATCAAAAGAAAAATCTATCAACACAAACTGACCCAGAAATGACACAGATGATAGTTTTATTAGACAATGACATTAAATCAGCTATTATAAATATACTCCACGCGTTCAAGAAGAGAGAGGAAAATATAAACATTGTAGAAATCAATGGTTTTTAAAAATGAGTATTTGGACATCACCAAGATGGCGGAGTGAGTAGTCTTCTTTGTCTCTCCCTCTTCGAATCTACAACTAATTGGACATTCATCGGTTAACAAAGAATATCCATGTAGCATCTCAGGACGCCTGAGAGACCCATGCTGCTATAGATCAGAGGGCAGATGGACTTCCCCCCAGGAGGAGGTGGAGATAGGTGAAAACTCTCTGACCCCCAACCCCCGGACAGCCTAATACCTGCAAGTGGCTTTCTTCCAGCGGAATCCCCCATAGCATCTCCATGCACCAAGGGCAGGAGTGTGTGCGCACCGGCAGAGCAACAGTGGAAATAGGTGACTACAGCCCTACCTAAGCCCCCTGCGATTACACCTAAGTCCAGGGGGAAACTCCAGGGTCCTGCACCAGCAGCAGGGAAAGGCTCTACTCACCATTAGCGGAGAGGCCCCTCCCAGCATTCAGAACACCGGACGACTCCCAAAGAGGAGGATCCTGGGCAGGGCAGCAGCCCCTCAGCTGCCACAGGACTCACAGACTCCAGCTGTCTCCCAGACGAGGCAAGGGCCTCCCGGAGATCCCATAGGAGTGCTCTGGGGCTGGGTGGAGTTCCAGTGGCCCAGCTCTGCGGCCCAGGGGGAGACTCCAGGGTCCCGCATCAGTGCACCAGTGGCAGGGAAAGCCTCTACTCACCATTAGCGGAGAGGCCCCACCGAGCATTCAGAATGCCGGAAGGCAGCTAAAGAGGAGGATCCTGGGCAGGGCAGCAGCCCTCCAGCGGCCGCCGGACTCATGGACTCCAGCTGTGTCTCAGAGGGGGCAAGAGGCACCCAGAGATCCCGTGGGCATGGTCAGGGGCTGGGTGGAGCTCCAGCGGCCTGGCTCCAGGACCCAGGGGGAAACTCTACAGTCCCACAGCAGCCTCAGCGAAAGCCTCTGCACAGCACTAGTGGAGAGGCCCCGACTGGCAATCAAAAGGCTGGAAGGACCTGGGGCAAAAGTAGCACAGGTAGGTGAGCTAACCACAGACTGCAGAAGATACCCATAGGTCTGCTGGGACCTATAGTGGACAAGTAAGATTTTGTGGGCTTTGACAGTGACAGAGCTGCGAATATAGGTGATCCTGCTCCCGGCTGCTGGGAAAGCCCACAACACCACTGCAGACACCAAGGAGGGATTACGCCTAGGTGGTCTGCAACAGTAGGCACCAGCAGCCTGAAGCCCCCTTGCAATTGCCCCCACAGCTGACGAGGGACCCCACAGGACTACTGTGACTATGAGGAGGGGCCCAGGTCCAGTCAGCAACAGCTGACAGGGTCCCTGGTCTGGGCAGTCTAAACAGGTGCTCCCCCCACACCAGTAGAAACAAGTGAAAGCAGTAACTAAACTCTAGCTCTATGCAGAGGCACAAATCCACGCCATCAAGCAGTATGAAAAAATATACTAAATCTCAAGAACAGAAGGAAAATGACAAGTACCCAGAAAAAAATCCCAAAGACAATGAAATTTATAACCTAAATGATGATGAATTTAAAACAGCCATTATTAAAAAACTCAACAAGTTAAAAGAGAATACAGATAAACATCTCAACGAGTTCAGGAGCTATGTCACAAAAGAGTTTGATACTATAAAGAAGAACCAATCAGAAATACTGGAGATGAAGAACACAATGGAAGAGATTAAGAAAAATCTGGACTCTCTGAACAGCAGGGTCGATAATATGGAGGACAGAATTAGCAATGTGGAGAACAGGAATATAGAAATGCTGCAGACAGAGGAGGAGAGAGAACTACGACTAAGAAGAAATGAAGAAACTCTCCGAGAATTATCCGACTCAATGAGGAGATGCAACATAAGGATTATAGGTATACCAGAGGGAGAAGAGAAAGAGAAGGGGGCAGAAAGCCTGTTCAAAGAAATAATGGCTGACAATTTTCCAAACCTGGGGAGAGAGATGGAACGTCATGTGACAGAAGCCAACAGATCTCCAAACTTTATCAATATAAGAAGACCAACCCCAAGGCATATAACAGTGAAGCTAGCAAAAGTCAACAACAAAGAGAAAATACTAAGGGCAGCCAGGCAGAAGAAAATAACCTACAAAGGAACCCCAATAAGGCTATCAGCAGATACCTTACAGGCTAGAAGAGAGTGGAATGATATATTCAAAACTCTGAAAGACAAAAACCTGCAGCCAAGAATACTCTACCCAGCAAAAATATTCTTCAAATATGATGGAGAAATCAAAACGTTCCCAGATACACAAAAGTTAAGGGAGTTCATTGTCACAAGACCTCCCTTCAAGAAATGCTCAGGAAGACCCTCAAACCTGAAAAATCAAAAACAGGAAAGGGGTTACAAAACCCAGAGCAAAGGAGATAAGTAGAAGGACAATAACAGAAAGCAGCAGCTCTCCATCACAACAGATTAGCAAAAGTTCAATAAAACATTAAAGATAAAAGGAAGGGAAACGCCAAGAATAAATATAATCCTGTCATTTTAACCACAAACTCACAACACAAGAAGGAAGAGGGAAAAAAAAAATCTGACAATAACAATCTAGGAGAGGAAGAGAAAAGGGATGGAATGTTTTAATTTAAGGAAATAAGAGGCTATCAGAAAATGGACTATCTCATCTATGAGATGTTTTATACAAATCACCTGGTAACCACTAAACAAATAATAAGAATAAAGACACAAATTACAAATAAGAAGAAAGCCAATACAGAAATTTACCTACCTGAATTAGCAATCCAAAAATCATGGGGCGAGAAACAAAGGAAATGCAAGAACACCAGAAAACAAGTGATAAAATGGCAGCAGTAGGCCCCCACATTTCAATAATCACTCTAAATGTAAATGGATTGAACTCTCCAAACAAAAGACACAGAGTGGCAGGATGGATCAAAGAACAAGACCCAACAATATGCTGCCTCCAGGAAATACACCTCAGCTCCAAAGACAAACACAGATTCAGAGAAGGGATGGAAGACAATACTCCAAGCTAATAATGAACAAAAGAATGCAGGTGTTGCCATACTTATATCAGACAAAGTAGACTTCAAAGCAAAACAGATAAAGAAAAACAAAGAGGGGCAGTATATAACAATAAAAGGGACACCCCACCAAGATGACATAACACTTATAAATATATACGCACCCAACACAGGAGCACCAAAATGTGTAAAGCAACTCCTAATAAAACTAAAAGCAAACATCAACAACAATACAATAATAGTAGGGGACCTCAACACCCCATTAACACCAACGGATAGATCATCCAGACAGAAAATCAACAAGGAAATTATAGAATTAAATGAAAAATTAGATCAGATGGACTTAATAGATATATATAGAACACTTCATCCAAAAACAGCAGGTTACACATTCATTCTCAAGGATAGACCATATCTTGGGAAACAAAGCACACATCAATAAATTCAAGAGGACTGAAATAGTATCAAGCATCTTTTCTGATCATAATGCTATGAAACTAGAAATCAACTACAAGAATAAAGCTGGGAAAGGGCAAAAATGTGGAGACTAAACAACATGCTACTGAACAAACAATGGATTACTGAAGAAATTAAAGAAGAAATCAGGTATTATCTGGAGAGAAATGAAAATGAAAACACACCATACCAAATGATTTGGGATGCAGCAAAGGCAGTCCTAAGAGGGAAATTCATTGCAACACAGGCTCACCTCAATAAGCAAGAAAAATCTTACACAAACAACCTCAAACGACACCTAACGGAATTAGAAAAAGGAGAACAAAGCCCAAAGTCAGTAGAAGGAGGGAAATAATAAAAACTAGAGCAGAAATAAATGATATTGAAACAAAAAAGACAGTAGAAAGGATCAATGAAAGAAAGAGTTGATTCTTCGCAAAAATTAACAAAATCGACAAACCCTTAGCCAGACTCACTAAAAAAAAAAAAAATGACAGAAGTCTCAAATAAATAAAATTAGAAACGAGAGAGGAGAAATCACAACAGATACCAAAGAAATACAAAGGATCATAATAGAATACTATGAAAAACTACATGCCAACAAATTGAACAACCTAGAAGAAATGGATAAATTTCTAGACTCATACAACCCACCCAAACTAAATCAGGAAGAAATAGAGAATCTGAAAAGACCAATCACAAGTAAAGAAATAGAAAGAGTAATCAAAAACCTCCCCAAAAATAAGAGTCCAGGACCAGACGTCTTCTCTGGAGAATTCTACCAAACATTCAAAGAATATTTAATACCTATCCTTCTCAAACTGTTCCAGAAAATAGAGGAAGATGGAGCACTCCCTAATACATTCTGTGAAGCCAACATCACCCTGATCCCCAAACCTGACAAGGACAACACAAAGAAAGAAAACTACAGGCCAATATCACTGATGAACATAGATGCAAAAATCCTCAACAAAATTTTGGCCAACCGAATACCGCAATACATCAAAAAGATTATACACCATGATCAAGTGGGATTTATACCAGGGACACAGGAATGGTACAACATCCGCAAGTCAATCAACGTGATTCACTACATTAACACAAAAGGAGAAACAAAAACCACATGATCATCTCAATAGATGCAGAGAAAGGATTTGACAAGATCCAACATCCATTTATGATAAAAACCCTCAATAAAATAGGTATAGAAGGAAAGTACCTCAACATAATAAAGGCCATATATGACAAACGCACAGCCAACATCATACTCAACGGACAAAAACTGAAACCCATCCCTCTCAGAACAGGAACAAGACAAGGGTGCCCACTTTCACCACTCTTATTCAACATAGTACTGGAGGTTTTGGCCAGAGCAATTCGGCAGGAAAAAGAAATAAAAGGAATCCAAATAGGCAATGAAGAAGTAAAACTCTCACTGTTTGCAGACGACATGATCTTATATATATAGAAAACCCCAAAGAATCCACAGAAAAACTATTAGAAACAATCAACAGCTACAGCAAAGTTGCAGGGTATAAAATCAACATACATAAGTCAGTAGCATTTCTATATGCTAACAATGAACTAACAGAAAAAGATCTCAGGAACTCAATTCCATTCACGATCGCAACAAAAAGAATACAATACCTTGGGATAAATTTAACCAAGGAAGTGAAAGATCTATACAACGAAAACTACAAGACTTTCTTGAAAGAAATCGAAGACGACATAAAGAGATGGAAAGACATTCCATACCCACGGATTGGAAGAATAAACATAGTTAAAATGTCCATACTACCTAAAGCAATCTACAGATTCAACACTATCCCAATCAGAATTCCAATGCCATTCTTTACAGAAATTGAAGAAAGAATCCTAAAATTCATATGGGGCAACAAAAGACCCCGAATTGCTAAAGCAATCCTGAGAAAGAAGAACACAGTTGGAGGCATCACAATCCCTGACTTCAAAACATACTACAAAGCTACAGTAATCAAAACAGCATGGTACTGGTACAAAAACAGGTGCTCAAATCAATGGAACAGAATTCAAAGCCTAGAAATAAAACCACACATCTATGGACAGCTAATCTTTGATGAAGGAGCTGAGGGCCTACAATGGAGGAAAGAAAGTCTCTTCAACAAATGGTGCTGGGAAAACTGGACAGCCACATGTAAAAGAATGAAAATTGACCATTCTTTTTCACCATTTACTAAAATAAACTCAAAATGGATCAAAGACCTAAAGATTAGGGCTGAAACAATAAGTCTTCTGGAAGAGCATATCGGCAGTACACTCTTTGACATCAGCTTCAAAAGAATCTTTTCGGACACCATAACCCCTCACATGAGGGAAACAATAGAAAGAATAAACAAATGGGACTTCATCAGACTAAAGAGCTTCTTCAAGGCAAGGGAAAACAGGATTGAAACAAAAAAACAGCCCACTAATTGGGAAAAAATATTCACAAGTTATTTATCCAACAAAGGCTTAATCTCCATGATATACAAAGAACTCACACAACTCAACAATAAAAAATCAGACAACCCAATTACAAAATGGGCAGGGGACATGAACAGACATTTCTCCAAAGAAGATATACGGATGGCCAATAGACACATGAAAAGATGCTCATCATCACTAATCATCAGGGAAATGCAAATCAAAACTACACTAAGATATCACCTTACGCCTGTTAGAACGGCAAAAATATCCAAAACCAAGAGTGACAAATGTTGGAGAGGCTGTGGAGAAAAGGTAACCCTCATATACTGTTGGTGGAAATGCAAACTGGTGCAGCCACTAAGGAAAACAGTAAGGAGATTCCTCAAAAAGTTAAGAATAGAAATACCTTATGACTCAGCCATCCCACTACTGGGTGTCTATCCTAAGAACCTGAAATCAGCAATTCCAAAAGTCCTATGCACCCCTATGTTCATCACAGCATTATTCACAATAGCCAAGTGATGGAACCAACCTAAGAGCCCAGCAACTGGTGATTGGATAAAGAAGATGTGGTATATATATACAATGGAATACTACTCAGCCATAAAAAAGGACAAAATCGTCCCATTCACAACAATATGGATAGACCTTGAGGGTATTGTGTTGAGTGAAGTAAGCCAGACAGAGAAAGACGAACTCTGTATGATTCCACTCATAGGTGGTAGTTAACATATGGACAAAGAGAACTGATCGGTGGTTGCCAGGGGAAAGGGGGGTGGGAGGAGGGCACTAGGGGTGAAGTGGTATACCTACAACATCACTAATAATGATGTACAACTGTAATTTCACAAGGATGTTAACTTTCATAACCTTAATAAAAAAATAATAATGCTCAAATAAACACATGAAAGTAAACAAAAATAGAAGTCAAGTGGCTTGCAAAATGTTTTAAAAGTAATACAAAATCATTTTTAAATTACTCACTTACTTTGCAACAAAGTAATACAAATACTGATCTATTAGTTTGCCCTGAAAATGTCCAGAAACTCCTATATAACATATGGGACAAAACATACCTCATTAAATTGTAAGAATAATGTTACTACAATATTTTAAATGTCAAATTTTGCATTTAAAAGAAAACATAATGTAGTTACTATTGCTGGACATCTTCTTGCTATATCTTCATGACGACAAAAATTCAAGAAAAGTTACAGTGAAAGGACAAGTTGAAGGCAAGACAAGAAACAATAACATCCACAGAATTAAAAGCAATTATTTTTTATCACCTGTATTCTTCCACGCCCATAACATTTTGACACACAATACAAGGAGTTCAGTCATTTTAAGATTTGTATTTATTCCCTCTTTGAAGTTCCTAATCTATTAATTATAGATATATCCAATGATGGCATTTTAATAACTTTACAAAAGGAATCCAATTCGTATATTTTAGGTCTTCTGTGTAAATTATGAGGTCAGCTATTTGAATGTGTGGGTTCCCAGACTGTCTATGAGTCACTAGTACTCCCAGTTATGTGGTTTTAAAACCACATTTACAATCCCCATCAACCAAAAGAACCACAAAACCACAGTATATATTTGAATACCGGCAATTCTCACTATATTCCAGCCACACTACCCTTTTCAAGGAGTTCCTCAAACATGCCAAGCTCACCACTGCACAAGACGTTTGCCCAGAATGCTGATCATGCAGAGGCCTTCCCAAACCAAAATGCCCTTTCCCCTGTCTTCTCTACAGACCCAGAGCCAATGTCTTGAGCTGGTAGGACAATTGCTTTGATTGGCTATGAGATTGAAATTTTAATTCAGACTAAATGGCAGTTTTCAAAAAGACCTGAAAGCTACGAATCTGACTGAAATGTCATCAAGTGGCAGGGAAGGAAAATTCAACAGAACATAGTTGAAAGCAATATTTAGGGGGGAAAAATTATTTTCTATTGTAAATAAGTAAAATAGTGCCCCCACCTTCTGAACACTTTTGATTACATTGTTTTCATCACAGCCCTTACCCAACGTGTTACTTATTTCTTTGGTGTCAGTATTTACACATTAGAATATAAGCTCCAAAGACCAGGGACCTTGCCTGTCATATTCACTACTGTATTACTGACACTTAGAATAGTATCCATCAGAGTAGATGCTCACATATTTGTGGAATGAACAAGCCCCAGTTATACACATCAAATATTCCTGCTATTACCTGTATGTACTCCACGTATTATGACTAATTTTTTTTTTTTTTTGGAGGAAGATTAGCCCTCAGCTAACTACTGCCAGTCCTCCTCTTTTTGCTGAGGAAGCCTGGCTCTGAGCTAACATCCGTGCCCATCTTCCTCTAGTTTATACGTGGGACACCTACCACAGCATGGCTGCCAAGCAGTGCCATGTCCGCACCCGGGATCCGAACCAGCGAACCCCGGGCCGCCGAGAAGCGGAACGTGCGAACTTAACCGCTGTGCCACCAGGCCGGCCCCCTAATATTTTAACCTGAGCTGTAACTTGTTTACAGAGCCGATCAGGCACCAATTTATGCTACATACTATACAGAGGCAAGAGCCAGGTGACTTTCTGTGACACAACTAGGTTCACCAGGACCCTAGCAAAATACCTAATGAGAAATACCTGTCTTTGTCCATCCCCCTTCTCCAGCTTTCATTGTCCACCAGATAGATGTCCTATAAGTAGCTTTAATTAACATATATCACCTCCAGATTATGGTAAGTGCTCACTTATCTATTTTCACAGAACACGAAAACTCTCACATTTACTTTTATCACATAGTTTTATAGTAGGTGATTTAGTCCACCATTTCCACTTCACCCCTACCCATGGCCAACATACATACCTCTGAAATTGTTTTCTCCCTAGGCTGTAAGTGTCAAATATAACCATGTCTCTAGGACAGGACACAGGAATGAGGGAAGGAGGCCCTAAGGATCATGTGCCTCTTAGATGTCCATTCAGAAGGGCAATTTCCATAAACTCGATTAAACTGACAAGTTACGTTCTAAGGCTCTCATTTATGTTTAAGTAAGACACTAAAAAGAATTACATACCCAGTTGTGTATCTTAACTACATTCACATCTTAGTATCACATCCATATTCCCTGCCAAACATCTTCCTGACTCAATGCCTCTGCACTGGCTGTTCCTGTTCCCTCTACCTGGAACTCTTCTCCTAAATAGATGGCTTGTTCCCTCACCTCATTCAGGTCTCACCTCAAATGTCATCTCTTTAGGGGTCTTCCCTGATCATCCTATTAAAAATAACACCTATCACCCTCTATCCTTTACCCTGTTTGTTTTTCCTCATAACATTTTTCACAACCTGACCTATAGTATATATGTATTTGCTTATATGTTTATTGCCTCTACCCTCCACAAAAATCTAAGTTACATAAGGGCAGGAATTTGTCTGCCTAGATCACCATGATCTAGTTGGAATTAGAAAATGCTAAATACTTGTTGAATGAATGAATTTATTTTCCACAGACTTAATGACTGCTGTTATGATTTCAGTGAACATGGTGTCATTAGCACAAATGCCCCCCATTCACGGTCACCCCACAAATTAGATTTTGAATACACACAAAATAGAAGTAATGATGAGTGACAGATTTTATGTGTAAGAGCCAAGAATAGATTAAGGGCTTGACAACATCTCTGCTCACATATATTTCAAATATTCTCCATTATCTATGGAAGTTTATTTCAAACTCCCTTGTCTAGCATTGAAGACATTTGACAATCTGACCCTGACTTTCCTTTGCACTCTTATCTCCTACTGTTTCCTGTACTCCGGGCTACTTCCAGTACTCTGGGCTGCAAGGCTGCAACAATTCCAAGGAGCACCATTCACAGAGAAAGCAAGAAAGCATGCAGTCCTGCTTACAACGCAGCCAAACTAATCTAGTCTCCATTCCTACCAAATTTTCTCCTAACCACCACCTACAAAAAGTCTACTCATTCTTCAAAATCCAGCTCCAATGCTTTCTCCATAACACTTTGATGGTCCCTTGAAATGATCTCCTCAGTCTGTGAGGGACCATACAGCATGTGGTAACATTCCTGAAATTCTTGCCTTAGGGCAAATCATTAGTACTTTATTCTTCTTTAGTGTATGGTAAGTTCCCAAAGAGCATGGACATTGTTTTACACATCTTTGTATCCTTCATGGTGCCTGCACATGTGTCTAACTTTAATTTACTTTACTTTTACATTACTTTAATAATGAGTAAATTCTACATACATTTCGAATCACTCTATAGTATTTCCATTTTCTTTCCTCTCAAAGGATAAAAAAGTTTCCACTGAGAAAAGTAGCTTCATATTTCAGTTTAAAGTTTAGATTCTCTTGTGGTTTGGTTTTATACCTCTATCACTTCTCTCTCTCTCTCTCTCTCTCGCTCTAGATCTAATTGGAAGGGAATAAAACCAGGAATTCCTCCTTTTAACCAATCAACACTCATTTACTGAGCACCTATAATGTACAGATACTGCAGTAGACTTCTCTTTTCAATCAATTATCGTCCATTTATGGAGCACCTACCGTGAGGGATCATCTCACTACATGGTTAAGGCATCAATAGATTAATAAAATCCCTGAACTACCAGGGCATACAATCCAGAAAGGGAGTTAGATATGTAAACGGATCCTGTAACTAATACATAAGGCATAATGTAAGTGCTAGAAGAGACTGATGCAGTGCTATGGTTGAGCAGAGTAGGCAAAAATTAATTCCAAATGAGAGCACTAAGAAGAAAGGAGGTATCTGGGCTGGGTCTTGATGAATAACAGGATTTCAACAGGCAAATATTGAGGGGAAGGGTGCATTTCTGACAGAAGAAACAGCAAACATAAAGAGTCTTGAAGACTCTGGCATGCCAGTGATCCAACGAGTAACCAGCCAAGTAGAGGGATGTGTGTGTTTGTGTAAGAGAGAGAGAGAGTGTGTGTGTATGTTATTAGGGAAAAGACCCAGCTGGAAAGATCTCAGAGAATTTGAATCATCAAAGGTATCTGAGTAGGAAAGTGATATGGTCAGCACTGTGTTTTGGTCTAGAGCTCAGATTAGAGTTAAGAGATAAAAATAGTGAAATCATGGGAGTTAAGATTGTCCCAGAAAAAAAGTACAAAGACAGAAAAGGGCTGAAGATTAAATCCTGAGAAATAATTATATTGGGGAGGAGACGAGGGAGGTCAATGAAAAACACAAATGATTTGAGAGACAGGAGACCAAGGAGACAGTGTCATAAAAACCAAAAGGCAAGCAGAGTTAGTGATCAACAATATCAGAAGAGAGGATGAATGTATCAGAGAAGAATCTCATTTGGCAATCAGGAGGTTGCTAGTGCTCTTGAGACTCACAGCTTCAATAAAATTGAGTGGGGGTAGGGGGAGAGTCAGATGACAGCAAGCCAAGCAAAAAGGTAAAGAATTACAAAGGCAGCAAGTGAGGGCTGTTTTTCTAAGAACTGTGATAGTGAACGGGAAGGGAAAAGAGCAAAAGTTTGAGGCCAAAGCAGAGTACAGGTTAAGTTTACACGAGGAGATACATGAACTCTCTTATCCTAGAAGTGAAAATAAAGGAGATTGAAACAAAATAAGAGGGGACACGCTGCCAAGTCCTGGAGGGAAACTGAAGGCTGAACAAGAACAAGTGGAAGGAGGCAATGTTGCAGTACCTTGGAAAAGAGCAGAATACAGAGGAAACAGAAAAATGTATGGTATTGACCAAGGAAGCTAAGGGCACTCCAGATAGATGGATAAAGTAACATGCTAGGAATTAAATGGGGTGAGGCTTAGCAAAATAAGATTTAAACAATTGCTATTTGGAAAAGGATACTCAATTGGAAATGAAGAAAATGAGCACTGAGGGCCTAGATGAAAACTGCAAAAGTAAAGGAACAAGCAGAATTATATGTTAAAACAACAAAGTTAAAACAGTAATATTGGAAAGTTTTTGGAGATATAAAACCCCCAAGCAACTAATAACTGTCTATGTCAAAACATAAAACACAAATCTTTGTACATATATCCAAAAGATTTCCAAATTCCAGCCAAGTCTACCTGCTTTAAATAGAGAATACAATCATTATAATCAAATTCCAATATAAAAAAAGTAGGTGGTTTTTGCTCCAGTGGGTTCTGACTTGTAAGTTTCATATCAAAGTTTTGCGTGTTCACAACTTATTAGCCATCCCTCTGAACACTGTCACCCACAAATTCAATAAATTTAACTTCATCCAAGTTATTGATAAAGAGGAAGAGGGCATATTCTTTCAGAAGGATACTAAAGCCCTCCCTTCAGAGTTGATGATGATTTATTACTCATCATTCTTCAGATACAGTTGTTTGACTGACAATGAATCAAATTCTAACTGTATTATCATCTAGCCCACATTTGTCCATTTTGACCAGAGGACATGATAATTCTGTCAAATATGCTCTTGTGAAATCTAATTGTACAATGTCTAAGGCATTTTTCTACAGAACCAGTCTATTAATCCTGCCAAAAAAGGACGTGAGGCTAACTGGCCACTCCCCATCGCCCTGTCTCTATTCAAGGTACCACTAGCCTTGAATTTAAATGATCCTACGAAGAATGTCATGGATCTACTCTGGCGGGGTCTCACTACATTTCTCCAGGAAGACAACCTTCCACTTTTTAATTAGCTATTTCTAAATATATGAATATAAGGCAATCCCCTCCACCTCCCAGTAAGGAGAGAAAAAAGAAAAGAAGGTTTTCCGGCCTACCTGAATATGTAAACTTTTGGTGATATAGATAAAAGAATCAAATGTCTACTCATAAAGTCCATTATGTTACATTAGTTATACATATTTAAAATCACATAGTGCATAAAATAATATTTAGAAATTATTTTCCCCCCCTCTGCATTTTATAAAACAATTTTATTGAAATTTTTCCAGTGTATCTCTGGCACCTGTCTTCATGTTCACCAGGGTGACTGAGTCATTTACCAGTTTTTTCAAAGAGTTACCACCTTCATTTTTTTTTATAAAAGTTGTTTGATCAAGTTACAGAACTTTTTGAATCCTTGTGATCTTTTTAACCTAAGTACCATTGTCTACACATTCAGGCAGCTTTTTCATTCTATAGGTGCGTGCTGTAGATGCAGACTCATAACCTCCACAAGGTAACCACTTACTAGTACTGAAGGAGCTTCAGACTTCTATCTCCTCCAACAAGCCTCTGTAAGGCTTTGAATGGAGTAAAGTGACTTGCTCTTTTCTGAGAGAGACTTACTGGTGGTGTGTGTCGGGGGGAACATGACAACTTGCTTTATATCTAGGTAACCAACAAGTCAAAAATTCACAGACAATCAGGAACTCAATTATTTCTAATTACATTTCAATTAAATACATTTCAATTAATGTATTAGTTGAATTAATCGATTAAAGTATTTCAATTAATAACAAGCTATTGCTTATGTTAACACACAGATGCATTAACAGGAGTCTTTAATTTTAATTAAAGTCTTTAACAGAAGTTAAGTTTTCTTTCTAAACTAACACATTAGAACTCTGCTATATTGTTATAAAAGTCAAGTCAAGCAGGATGGGTTACTCAATTTCTGTGAATTTGTCTTCTTAGGGAAACAGCAAGAGTAGTAATTCCAGTAATTTATCTATATCCTGTACTAATTAAGCGCCAGTCACTATTTTAAACGTTTTACATCGTTAACTCAATCTTCACAATGCTCCTATGAAATAGGTGCTACTGATAATTCCATTTTATTGATGAGGAAACCCAGGAACGGAGAGGTTAAGAAATTTGCCCAAAGTCACACAGCTTCTAAGTGGTAGAAATTCAGTCTGATTCTAGGCCTCTACCCCTTTTAAAAGAAGATATATTGCCTCTTAAATCAGTAAAATTGGGTCTACATTTTATAAGACAGTCCCATCTATCAAGCAGTTAATGTCAGTAGTCTGAAGAAGACATGAATGAGATTCCAGTATATTTTAATATATTTGCGATTCTATTATTTTCTATTCTCATCCCCACTGCCTGAAGGGACAATGAGGGGTTTGGGGGAGTAGTTCATCCCTTGTATTTACGTTCCCTGAGCTAATCGCTACCCCCATTTCAGTCAGTACTTTTAAGGCAAAATCTTCCCACTATAAACACAAACACAGAACAGACTAGCGCCCTGTCTCCCTCATTCGCCTCCAAACTTTTTAACAGACGGTAGAGAATCTGCCCCTCTGGGGCCAGCTCTCCCTCGCTATCCCAAATCTCTAAAACTAACTTTAAGCGTTTTCTTTGTTCAGGTAACTTTCCTAAGCCCTAAAACGATGGCAGCACTTCCTCAGTAGTCATCTGGTTGTGTCCTATAACGGGGTTCAGGAGCAGTTTCCCAAGGAAAAAAAGGTAAAACGTGAACTCAAGTACGAGAGGCCGGGAGGGAAGGTGTGGCGCGCAGGCCAGCGAGGGCACCGCTGCCCGCCTCGGAATTTCTGCAGACAGGACGAGAACGGGAACTGAAGGTGGGGGTCGAGCCACTGGAACCTGTTAGGCTGCGTTTTCTCCGATTTTCCTCTCACGCGTCTTAGACTCTCGCTTCAGAAGAAACTGAGACCCTAAGAGTACAAACTGCCCCACTGGTCAGGACACAGCGCCACCATTCATCCCCAGCCCGAGGCCAGAGCTGGGCCCGGGAAGCAGTGCTCCCCGCCAGCCCTCCCTGGGCCTTTCTCACACGGGTCAACCGGCGGGAGGGGCAACAGGAGCCTCTCGACCCCAAGGCCAGAAACCCGCGTTCCTGTCCTCGGCGGCAGCCTCCCCGGCTTCCCTTCCGGGAGACAACCCCTGAACTCTCCCACATTTCACCCCCGAACCCGAACCAACCCTCTCCCGAAGAGCTGAACCGAGCGGTCACGGAGTAAAACCCAAGAGGGACTGAGGGTCTTACCTTTAACAGATTAGACGTCGCCATGTTCCTTCAACTTAGATTCTCGCGAGACGACGCGAGATTTCGTGGCGCTCCGGGCCCGACCACAAGCGGAGGCCGGAGTTGCCACCAGGGCCGACGGACCCAGCGGCCCGCACCGGGGGTGTCCTGGTCGCCGGGGCGGCGTGCCGACAGCGCTGACCTTGTCCCAGGCACCTGGAGCTTCCTTTCTCTTTTCCCCTACATGGTCACCGGAGCTTCCCCACACGAAAGAGCTCATACAAACGCTCAGGGAGACGGCAACGGCGAATGGTGAGAAGATAACAGGAGCCGACCTGAATGGGAAGAGGAAGCATCGACTCCACCAGCCTCCCCACTCCGTCGGATTAGCCTTTGTGGTTGCACCCGCAGCGGCCACCGGCAACGAATTTAGCTCGGCTTAGGCCGGGCAGCTCGGGTTCCCCGGGCGCATCACGTGACGCCGCGGGCGGGGGCGCGCTCGGGAGCGAGCGTGGGAGCCTGGAAGCCTCGGTGGGCCGGGAGGCTGCGGAGAGGGCGAGAGCACGCCCTCTGCTGGCGGGACCGCACGTTTTCTCTCTTCCCTCGCCCCAAATCTGGCGAGCCGGGGCTGAGGAAGACACCTTATCCCGAATGAAATGCTTATGACAGCTCGTCTTAGGCCCGGCAGCTCATGCAGTAAGAACTGGCACATAGACGGCGCCCAATGAATATGTGTTGAATGAATGCACAGAAGTATTTATTAATACTTCTATTCAAGAGTGCCTGGCACTGAAATCATCTAGAAAAGGTTGTTCAGGCAATGAATATTCATCTTGGATTTCCTGAAGGCACATTATCTTAGAAGATCCTAAACCATAAGTCCCCAGGCTTTATCGCTTCAGACCAGAAACCACGCCAAGGGAAGAGAATATATATGTAGAATCTACAATATACTTGGTATTGTCATGCATGTTTGCAAACAATCTCATTCATACGTTCATAATATGTTGGAAACAAGTAAGAGCTATGGAGTAAAAGCAGGAAAGGGGAATGAAGTTTGCAGTTTTCAGTAGAGTGATCCAAGTAGTCCTCACTGAGAAGATGGCATTTGAGCAAAGTCTTGAAGGAAGTGTGGGAGAAGAGCATTCCAGACAGGGGGGAAGCACAGCACCATACCTGAGGTGGCAGGTTGCCCAGAGTGTCCGAGGAACAGCGAGAAGGTTGGTGTGTTCAGAGCAGAAAGAGTCATGAGGGCGTTAGATGGTAAAGGGCCTTGTAGACCACTGGAAAGACTAGCTTTCATTCTGAGTGAGACTGGGATCATTGCAGCCTTTTGAACAGAGAACTGATGATCAAACTCCCATTTTAACGTGATCTCTCTGCTGTGTAATGAGTAGAAGCAGAAAGCTAATTTAGAAAGTTTTTGTAATATCTCATTAAATTGACACAACAATCAAGCCACCTAGGTGTCCCCATTTTACAGATGATTTAGTAGAGAGTAATCTAGGCACGATTAAACAATGAGTAAATGGTAGAACAAGGATTCGGAGCCGCTCTGCCTGTAATGTCCTGGCAGAATGTTAACATAAGGATGACTCTTAGAGGTCTTTGTTCTACAGATGAGAAGACTGAGGCTTGATCTGGCCAAGGTCACTCAACTATGTTAGAGAAAAGTCCTAGTCCAGAATAAACTTTATATAATTATGGTTCACTTTTCCAGCGAGACTAGGTTATCTGCAACCCTAGGCCAACTCTACTGCTTAAAGTGTAAAACTATAGATTAAATTATAATCAACTTTACCCTAAAAAAGAAAGGTGACAAGCTATGATACAACAATTGAATTGAATTAATTAATTAATGGCCCTACTTAAAAAATCCAATTAAGTATTTAATTCTTGTTTGAGTACCTATTAACAGTTAGGCACTAGAAATACAGGGTTAAATGAGACAGAGGAGACCATTGCCCTCTAGGAGCTTATGGTCTAATAAGGGAGCCAGATATTAAGCATAGTTCACAAATCAAACATTACTTAACTGGAATTATGATAAATATTGCAAAGGAAAAATTCAGTGTGCACTCGAGAACATATGATAGGCAGGGGGCTTAATATCCTAATTGCCATCATTCCTCTGGTCACACTCTGAACCTTATGGCTAATTTTGAAAACTCAATTTCAGGGGCCGGCCCAATGGTGCAGCCGTTAAGTGTGCAAGTTCCACTTTGGTGGCCCGGGGTTCGCTGGTTCGGATCCTGGGTGCGGACATGGCAACATTTGGCACGCCATGCTGTGGTAGGCGTCCCACATATGAGGTAGAGGAGGATAGGCATGGATGTTGGCTCAGGGCCGGTCTTCCTCATCAAAAAGAGGAGGATTGGCAGCAGTTAGCTCAGGGCTAATCTTCCTTAAAAATAAAATAAATAAAAAATAAATAAGTTTAAAAATTAAACAAAAAACAAACAAAAAATCAGCATATGGTTAAATAGGCATTATCATGCATTACTAATGCAAGTATAATTTGATACCTTTAGGATAAAAATTTGGGGGGCTGGCCCCGTGGCCGAGCGGTTAAGTTCGCGCGCTCCGCTGCAGGCGGCCCAGTGTTTCGTTGGTTCGAATCCTGGGCGCGGACATGACACTGCTCATCAAACCACGCTGAGGCAGCGTCCCACATGCCACAACTAGCAGGACCCACAACAAAGAATATACAACTATGTACCGGGGGGCTTTGGGAAGAAAAAGGAAAAAATAAAATCTTTAAAAAAAAAAAAAAAAAATTTGGTAAAATAAATCCAGAGCTTTAAAAATGAAAAAAAAATGATTAATTTAAAAATAGAGAACACAAGCACGTTGTACAAAATTCACAAGGTGCTGAAAGGAATACGGTTAAAAGAAGGCCTCCTCGCCCTTTCTGGGGTAATGTCATGTTCTATATTGCGGTAGGGATCTGGGTTATTCGGGTGTATGCATTTCTCAAAACTCAGCCCTTCTACCCTTAAGATTTTTGCATCTCATTCAAAAGAAAAAGTAGTAAACAAAATTTGAAATGTAGTTAGTGATATTTATGCTAAAGAATTTAGGGGTAAGTGAAGTTATGTTTACGATTTACTTTGAAATGTATCAAAAAATAAGATGGATTGATGGTTGCATTGAAAGGTTGACAAAGCAAGTATAGTAAAATGTTAATGACAGAATCCAGACGGAGGATATACTAGTGTTCTCTGTGTAAAATCTTTTAGCATGTCTATATGATTGAAATTTTTCATAATCAAATGTTGGGGGAATTTTTTTTTTTAAACAGGCCTCCTTTCCTCCACAGTCCCCCAGGTACCCATTCTTCCTTCTGAGGCTCAACTGTGGTTAGAAGTTTTTTGTGACTCCCTAGGACATTTCTATGTGTATATAAGTATTCATGTATGTATTCTTTTCTTCTCCTCCTCCCCAAATGATGGTATACTACTTATACTCCTTAACATCTTTTTTTTTCACTCAGCTGTGATAGAAATTACTGAAAAATATGTTTTTGCTTATTTTTTTTCACACGTTCTCAAAGAAATTCAAACAATTACTGGCAGGCCCTAATGCATCCGTTGCCTCCAGGATGTTTGGGATTATTACTTCCAAAATAGGCTCTTGATGTCCATGAGAAAGATGCAGGAGAAGCAGTGACTTCAGGGGAGAAATAAGATTCACTTAGAATAAGAAAGAAACCATTAAGAGGAGAGTTTGAGGATACAGAGGATTTTACTGCCTGTCCAGAGGCTCAGAGTTTGGGGAAAGAGGAGATGGAATTAGAAGTGCTAAGTGCTGAGGTGTACCTGAATGAGGGGTAACCTAGGTGTTGGGGCTTCTTGTGGAGACTGATAGAACAAGGCTAAAGGCATAATAAGATTGGTCTTAATGGTGGAAGGGTAGATAATGGGGGTGTGTCAGATGGTATGGAGCAGTGGGGATCTCGCCAGAAAGAGAGCTCTAGAATCCCATCTTCTCTGCTGCAGTTGAAAGTGTGGAGGCTGGGGAGGGGCACTCCTACTCCATTCAAATCCACAGGGTTCTTGGGAATTCTCTTGACCCTTACCAGAGGAGGCAGGGAACCCAGGGAGACACATGGGTTTATCTAGGGTACTGAGAATTCTGTGGAACAATATATATTTTTTTTTTTTTAGTGATGAAGATTCACCCTGAGCTAACATCTGCTGCCAATCTTCCTCTTTTTTTGCTTGAGGAAGATTACCCCTGAGCTAACACATGTGCCAATCTTCCTCTATTTTGTATGTGGGATGCTGCCACAGCATGGCTGATGAATGGAGTAGTTCCATGCCCGGGATCCGAACCCACAGACCCAAGCCACTGAAGCAGAGCATGCAGAACTTCAACCACTCAGCCACAGGGCCGGCCCCTGGGGAACAAATTTTAATAACCAATTTGGGGCTGGTCTTCTCAAAGCAAATGGCAGTCACCTATTCTTTCAAGGTTCTTCATTAAGAATTGTTAACCAATGCCTTAAGCTTATGCCTCAATGATATTTTCTAGACAAGGATGAATTGAATAATGTAGGGCTTATGATTTATTTACTGGAAAATAAACCTCTGAATGCTGAAAAATGCAAAAGCATCTAAAGATTTAAAATATTGCAAAACAATACTGCAAGGCACCAGAATGATCAATTATTGAAAAATCAGTGATTAGATATATGATTTCTGGAACAAATAGATATTTTAACCAACTTGTTGGGTTGGCCAACTTGCATCCTATAAACTTGCTTGGGGTCAAATTATCTTCTGCTGTATCAGCTAGTGTTGTTAGTGACAGAACTGGGACTAGATCCAAGTCCTCTGATTTGTGTTTTAATACTCTTCTTGTCTGAAGGATTTTATCAAAGAATACAAAGACAGAAAGCTCAAGATATGTTTCGCTTGTCCTGCGAGGCAGAACTCTCATTTCTGGACCTGATTCTTATCTTCTCTGAGGCCACCTCACCGAAGACTCAGACTCTAGTTCCTCGTTGGCCCCTGTCCACAGCTGTGGCTCTCCCTTGCCTGACTCTCAGACGTACCCTCTCTTCAGTTAGGAGAAAAGCAGCTCAACCTGAGATGGTTCCAAGTTTTCCAATGTTTTTGCTGGATCTGATTGCACATCTTCTGTACCTGTTTGCTCCAGTGCCCAAGGCAGGCTCATCCTTTCTCCTTTACTCACCTACTAAATAGATTCGCCAGCAGCTAGGAACTCTCCTCCCTGGAAAGAGAAGACAAGTCAGAGGTTTTAACTCCGGGCTCCTTAACCTCGCATTCTGGTACTCTCCAGCGGCTACTGGTTGGACAGGCAGGCGCTGGAATGGGAGTGTTCAAAACTCTGTCTCACTAGCTCCTCCCAGTGGCACATCCATTCACTACAGTGGCAGGAGCTGCTATCAGAGATCATGTGGACTTTTTAAAGGGGATTTCAAAGACCCAGAAATTCTCCCTCCCTCTCTCTCTCTCTCATACACACACACACCCCAACACTTCTAGTACTTGTTTCATTATCTATAATTACACAAATAATTATTCCCTTTCCAGAAAAGCAAACAACTTTTTCTTGCTTAATTAGTGCTAAGCAGAGGAAACAAAACTTTGCAGCTGTTGGCCAATTATAACCTTTTGATTCATGCTATCACTTGGAGACTTCATCTAATTATAATTTTATTTTAAAATTCTATAATACTTTTTACTCAAGCTACTATCATTCAAAAGCCTTATCTACTTTTAATTTCTTTCAGTTTAGACAATTTGAAATATGACTATGAAAATAATATTTTAGTAATAGAATTTGGACTTACTTTCTGTGTGAAACTCAGTTTCTTAATTGAATTAAATCTGAAGTAAAGTGTCAGAGCATTTTTGCTGTGCCAAAGCAATCCAGTAGTTGTAGTACAAAGGGTGTATCCTGCTGTATGTTTCTTATTAAATTAAGTACTACTTATAAAATTAAAATACCCTCAGGCTTCACAAGTCCAGGCAATGAGGTCACATGAGTATTAAGGTCTAAATGTTGCCACTTCTTCCACCAGCCTCCACTCCTTCCCCTTCACTTATTTTGTTTCGTTTTGTTTTGTTAGTCTCCAGGGCAGGCTTCGGAATGCCTGGGATCAATTCTGCTTGTGTTCTTCAGCTCCATTCAGCTCCATCCAGCTCCATCATTTAGTCAGCTATCTACAATGTATTGGTGATTTCAGAGAATACAATTAGACATGCTAATTATGAGCCAGCTGAGAACAAACACAAGGGGATAAACAGGCCTTAAAGTATTTACATTATGGTAGTAAGGCTATAGCGGAGAATGTGTCTTGAAAGGGAGGCCAAGGGCCAGCCCGGTGGCGCAATGATTAAGTTCGCATGTTCTGCTTTGGCGGCCCGGGTTCGTCAGATCCTGGATGTGGACATGGCACTGCTTGGCAAGCTATGCTGCGGCAGGCGTCCCACATATAAAGTAGAGGAAGATGGGCACAGATGTTAGCTCAGGGCCGGTTTTCCTCAGCAAAAAGAGGAGGATTGGCAGCAGATGTTAGCTCAGGGCTAATCTTCCTAAAAAAAAAAAAAAGAAAAGGAGGCCAAGTGTTTTTTTCCTCTCTTCTCTCTGAATAGGACTTGCCCACTCAGTCATAGATAGTGTGGCTGGAGAACCACTGACTGCCTTCAACTCCTGCAACTTAGAAGTGACTAAGGCCTGGAATCTACCCACTAGACATACATAAGAATCAGCTCAGACTATCAGGGACATTCTCTTACATTTATCTTTGATATGATTTCCCCAAAATTAATTTGTATACTGTATTCAATAAAATTCTGATAAAATACTTACATGATCTTTTTTTTACAGAAATTTGGCAAGCCAATTAAAAATGTATTCAGGAGGTAAAATGTGGAAGAACAGCAAAAAATAATTTAAAAAACAATAAAGGAGGACTTGCTCCACTGTATATCAACCCATATTACATTTACTTTTTCAATGCTGGTTTTCTTTTATTTTTCAAAAAACTTTTTATTAAAGAAAATTTCACAAAAGTAGAAAAAAAGCCAAATAAATTCCATATGCCCACTGTATTAGATTCCCATTGCTGCTGTAACAAATAAACTTAGTGGCTTAAAACAGCACAAATTCACTCTCTTACAGTGCTGGAGGTCAGAAGTCTAAAATCAAGGTGTCAGTAGTGCTGCATTTCTTCTGAAGGTTTCAGGAAAGAATCTATTCCTTGCCTTTTCCATCTTCTAGTGGCTGCCCTCAGTCTTTGGCTGGTGGCTCCTTCCACCATCTTCCAAGCCACAGCATAGCATCTTCTCTCTCTGACTCTGCTTCCCTCTGCTTCCATTGTCATATGGTCTCCTTTTTTTGACTTTGACCCTCTTGTCTCTCTCTTATCAGGACGCTTGTGATTATATGGGGCCCACCTGGATAACCCAGGATCTTTCCATCTCAAGATCCTTAACTTAATCACACCTGCAAAACCCTTTCTGCGATGTAAGGTAATATATCCCCAGCTTCTGGAGATTAGGACACAGACGGACATCTTTGGGGGGGCTATTATTTTGTCTTCCGTCCATACCAACAACTCATCCATGTATACTCCAATTCACTTCTAGTCTATTATTTTGAAGCAAATTCCAGATAGTCTATCATTTCATTGATAAAATGTTAGTACGTATGTGTAGAAGGTAAGAGCCCATTTTAAAAACATGACTATATACCATTATCACACCTAAAAAATCAACATAATGTCTTAGTATTCAATTTCCCCTGACTGTTATATAATTCTTTTTTACAGTTGAATCAGGATCATATGATCAACACAACGCATGTGGCTGATGTTTCCCGTAAGTCTCTTTTAACTCATGAGCTTGTATGGTGGACACTGAGATATTCTACCCTGATCTCCTTCACTGAAGGACTTGTTTCCCCAGCTCTGCTGTCTGTAGGCAAACTTCATCTGCCTCAGGTGCAGAGAGCCACCTTACCCAAGGCCACACCTCTTCTGGAGGCCCATCTCCTACAATTTATCAACAAAAGGGAATCAAGCCCTGGCCATCTCAACCTAAATCTGTCTCAGAGGCAGCTTGCTGGGAAACCTATTCTGTGAGAGTTGTTACCAGAAGGATTTCAATAAAGGAGTAGCTAAAATGAAGTTATGGAACTGAATCACTTCTTACAAGTACGATAAAGACACCATCACAGGTTATTAAAACTTTCTCCACTGGTGAATTGTTTGATATATGGTGGAAAGGAATGCATTAGCTGGTGCCGTATATAAGGTATTTGAGGAATAAAGGTTAACTATATGGGGGTAACTATAGTAACTATTAGGACAACGGTATTAGGTGGCTATCACTAAGCACAAGAAAAGGTAATGAAAATCGAAGAACATTAATTGCCAATTGGAAACTAAGTGTGAAATCCAGGTCTCCTCAATAGCTTGCAAACAGGCTTTCATGTCCTCCAGTGGGAGGATGGAGAAAGCCAAGGACCAGGCCCAGGATTTAATCGTCAGAGTAGCTGAGCTCCAAGGAGAGTTAAACGCCCTACAAGGCAGGTTTTCTACTCCAAGGTCAAGGCCTGACTGAGAAAGCATGAGAACCTGACAAATGGAGTGAAGACATCTAGTTTGATGACCTAGAAAATCTTGATTCACCAGATTCCCCTGAACCCTCTGATCCTGAGGAGCCCATCCTTTTCTATTAAGAACTAGCACTTCTTCCTTGGCTTGTTGATGATTCAGAGATTTTTTTTTTTCCCCTACAAGGCAACATGTGCTTCCTCTCCTGGCCTTAGCTAGAGTTAAGTCACGATATAACGCAGTCAAGAATGTGCTGGGCCTGATAAGTGAGGAAAGAGACTATATCCCAAAAAGAATGGCAAGACTGCCAGTCTGCACTGCAGGGGCTGGGGGATTACTCCTGCTATTGGTGTCTGAAGGTGCTTGATCTGCAGGCCAGAATATAAGGTTGATAAGGGAAATTTTATTGATTTGGGAGCATTTTCACAGAGCATTGGATTTGATACTCTGGCAAGAACCCCAGGGTTGTCACCTCAATAAAAATCATCATCCTTTGCCCAATTTTCAGACCCAGAACCTATTGACTTTAGAAGAGGTTGGGTACCCAGGAGGAAGGACCCTACAACATCTCAGCAAGTGTACATAGTAATGGTTTCTCTTGTCCTTTCCCAAAGAGACCCACAGCCATTTACGATGGTAACTATGCACTGGGGAAAAGGGATATCCAAATATATCAAAGACCATTGGACACAGGGTCAAAGTTGACACTGATATTCAGAGTCCTGAAGTGTCATCATGGTTCCATTCTAACATGTCATCCGTGTTGGAATAGAGGCATATAGGGATCAGGTAATAAGTGATACACTTGATTAGGTCCACCTCACAGTGAGGCTACTGCATCTGCAGACTCATTCAGTGGTCATTTCCTCAATCCTCAAATGTACAGTTGAAACAGACATAACTGGTAGTTGGCCCATCATATTGAATCAATAGCCTCTGGGGGTACAGCTAGCAATGTGGGGAAATCCAAGCAGCAGACTCGGAAAGTGCACATCTGCCCTGGCCAAGAGCATAAATACCATATCCTGAGGGAGGTGGTGGAAATTAGGGCCTCTAAGATCTTAAAGATTTTAGAATTCAGGAGTGATAATCCTTATTACATCTCCATTTAATTCACCCGTCTTGACCCTGAAAACACTAGACAGATTTTGGAGAAGGACAGTAGACTATCAGATTCAAACAACTGCAGCACTAATGGTACCAATTGTAGCATTGTCCCAGATGTGCTGTCTTTGCTAGAGTAGATTAACATGGTCCTAGGTACTTCTGATTTTGTGAATACATTCGTTCCTATCTCTATCAGAAGAGAGGATCAGAAATAGTTTGCATTCACTTGAAATAGACAACAGTAAAAATGTACAGTTTTTCCCTAGGGCCATGTTAATTCTTCTGTCCTTTGTCATACTATAGTCCAAAGAGATCTGGACTGTCTTAACATCCTGCATAACATCATATTGATACATGACACCATTTATGATAGATGACTGGCCATAATGCTAGAAGCCTTTATAAGACACATATACTTCTGAGGTGGGAAATAAACCCTATGAAGATTCAGGAACCTGCCACAAGAGTAAAACGTTTAAGGGTCAAGTGATCAGATGCATGTTGAGACATTCCATCTAGACTCAAGAACAAATAGTTACATCTTACACCTCTTACCATGAAGAAGGAAGAACAAATCCTGGTAGGCTTCTTTGGGTTCTGAAGACAACTTAGTCCACACCAGATAATACTGCTCTGCCCCATATACCAGGTTTCCAGGAAATGAAAGGGCTCTATGGCAAATGCAGATTGTGGTGCAAGTGGCCTTGCTGCTTTGACCAAAAATCAGCAGACTCTATGCCATTAGATGTATCAGTGGTGGGAAAGACACCTTGTGGAGTTTATGGCAAGACCCAATGGGAGAATCACAAGCATCCCCTAGGTTCCAGATCAAAGTCATTTCATCTATAGAGGAGAATTATATGCCTTTTGATTTTTTTTTAAATTGGCACCTGAGCTAACAACTGTTGCCAATCTTCTTCTTCCTTTTTTCTTTTCCTTTTTCTCCCCAAATCCCCCCAGTACATAGTTGTATATTTTAGTTGTGGGTCCTTCTAGTTCTGGCATATGGGACACCGCCTCAACATGGCCTGATGAGTGGTGCCATGTCTGTGCCCAGGATCTGAACCCGTGAAACCCTGGGCCACCGAAGCGGAGCGCATGAACTTAACCACTGGGGCCAGCCCCTATATGCCTTTTTAAAAACAGCTTCTGGTATGATGCTGGGCACTGGTAGAGGTGACGAGCATGACCATGAGGCACCAAGTGACCCTGTGGCCACAACTGCCTTTCATCAGTTGGTTTCCATCAGAGCTGCCAAGCACAGCAACACTTATAAGACAGAAGTGGTACATCCAGGATTGAGCACAAGCCAGATCAGAAGCAGAAGCAAACTGTATAGACAGGAAGCTTGGAACCCTATGTCATCCAACACTATTGCACCAGTGTCTCTCCCTTAGCTCACACCTATGGCCTTATGACCAGCTGACGAAGGAGAAAAAAGGCCAGACTTGATTCATGATGGATTGGCTCAGTGTGTCTGTGTGCAGGCTGAAAATGGACAGCAGCTGTACCAAAGTCTTGAAAGGCAGTAGTTTGGGGAAACCCTCCCTATGGGCAGAGCCTTGGGTGGTGCCCTTTGACAAAGATTCTCTCCTTGACCAAACTTTAGCCAGGTTCCTCTGAGCCTGAGTAGGCCCTGGCTTTGGGGATGTCCTAGAGCCCAGTTTTAGCAAGAACCCTGTGAAGTCATTTCAGCTAAAACCTTCCAGCCTTGATATGTGATCAAACTCCTCATCCCTCAAATTCCTCATCGTGCATCATCCCCCAGGTGGTATGTGGTCACCCTGGCCTGCCTTCAGCAAGAATCCTGTTAGTTCTGTTCAGCCAGAATCTACCCTGATGTTTCCTCTTAGTCATTTTCCCCTACCCTGCTCCTTGGCTATAAATTCCCACTTTTGCTTGTTGAATTTAGAATTAAACCCAGTTCTATACTGAAGTTTCTTTTCCCTCATTGCAATTGTTCTTGAATAAAATACATTTTTACTACTTTAACTACTGTCCAGTTCTGGTTTTTCTATGCCAACTTAGTCATTCACTTTACGTGGAAAGAGAAATGGCATGAAGTTAGAATATACAGACTCTTGAGAAGTGGTGAATGGCTTGGCTATTTGACTAGGGGTGTGAAAGTAGGATGATTTGGGATGAAGTCTGGGATTGAGGCAGAGGATGGACATATGGGAGAGGGTACAAGGTACGAAGGCCTTTTTATCATGTTAATGCTGCCGAAAGCACCTATCTCAGAAGAGGCTCTAAACAACCGAATAGACAAAATTACTCTGCCAGTTGGCATCAACCAGCCTCTGTCATTGGCCCCCCAGTTCTGCTATGAAGGGCACATGAGCAAAGTGGTCATGGTGGCAGGGATGGAGGCTGTGCTTAGACACAACAGCATGGGCTCCCAGTTACCAAACCTGAATGTCCACCATTGAATGTTCAATCTGTCAGCAGAAGAGACCAACACCGAGTCACTGATAGAGTATCATTTCTTGGAGAGACTAATTGGTCACTTGGTGGCAAGTTGCCTATAGTGGAAAGGTCAACTGTTAATTCTGGCAGGAAAGACACATATCCTGGATATGGGTTTGCCTTTCTTGCTTACAGTGATTCAGCACAGTATGCCATATATTATCACATCAGATCAGGGACCCACTTTATAGCAATAGATGTGCAGGAGTAAGCCCATGACCATGAGCTCCCTGATTGTATCACATATCGCATCACCGAGAAGCTGCTGACCTGACAGGGTATTAGAGGCAGAGCTGAAATGCCTGCTAAATGAAGATACTTTGTGACGACGGGCCATCATCCTTCAGGATGCAAAGTTTACTTTGAATCAAAGCCTTATATATAGTGCTGCGTCCTCAATAGAACACACGGGTCCAGGAACCAAGGAGTGGAAGCAGGAGTGGCTTCACTTACCATCACTCCCAGTGACCTACTCCATCTCCACAATTCTGAACTCTTCAGGATGAGAGGTCTTGATCTCCAAAGGGGAATCCTTCTGCCAGAGGACACAGCAAGAATACTGTTAATTATAAACTATGGCTGCACTGGGAACGTTGGCATCTTATGGCAAGGGACCAGCAGACAACAAGAGGGATCTTCATCCTGCTAAGAGTAGTTGAGTTTTGTTAGGAAAGGATTTGGATGCTGTTAATGTAATGGAGCAGGGAAAAATATTTGGATCACTTGGGTGTCTTGTGGGACTCCCTTTTCCAATTTGATGGTAAATGAAGAAGTGCAGTGACCTCGGCCTGAAAAAGGCATATTGGATTAATTTCCTATTGCTGCTGTAACAATTTATCACAAACTTAGTGGCTAAAACAACATAAATTTATTATCTTACAGTTCTGGAACTCAAAGGTCCAAAAATGAGTCTTATGGGCTAAAATTAAGAAGTCAACCGAGTTGTGTTCCTTCTGGAAGCTCTAGGGGAGAATCTGTTCCTTGACTTTTCCAGCTTCTAGAGGCCACCTGCATTCCTTGGCTCATGGCCCTGTTCCAACAATGGCATCACTCCTCTGCTTCCATCATCACAGCTCCTTCTCTGACTCTCAATCTCCTGTTTCCCTCTTTCCCTTGTGATTATATTGGGTCCAGCTGGATAATTCAGGATACTCTTCCCACCTCACAATCTTTGTTTCAATTACATATTTGCAGGGGGACTCTGCAAAGTTTCTTTTGCCATGTAAGGTAACAAAGTCACAGGTTATCTGGGGATTAGGATGTAAGCACCACCAGAGATGAGAGTCTGCATCATATCACCAGACAAGCCAATGAAACCAGTAGAGATGCTAGGCGAGGGGGAGGGGAATCCAGAATGGATGGTAGAGAAAGAAAACTACAAGTAGTCGTTGTGATCTTGAGACCAGTTGCAGAAGCAGCTTCTTGTATTTTGTTCCGCTTCCTCTTCTAAGTTTTCCCCAGAAGGAGAGGATCATTGGAATCCTAGAGGAGCTGCTCTCAAACACATATGAAGAAGTGGATCGGAGCAGCTTTGCTAGGGGTCAATTTATGGCTTCTTGCACCAAATCCAGCTTCCTTTGCCTTGCTGTGTGCTTGGACGCAACAACACAGGCTTCTACTTAGTAAGGCTGATCTAGCTACTGTTACCACTGAATGTCCAACAAAAGAGACCAACACAGAGCCCCTGACATGTCACTACTCCCCAGGGGGACTGTGCAGAAAAGAGTTAACACAGCCAGCCTGACTGCTATTCTTTGGAAGTTCTGCTTACAAGGTTGGCCCTTGGCTGGCATCTGGGAACCTGTATTTCAGGAGGGTTCCCACTATCCCCAGAACTGAGAAGAATGACTTGTTATGCCTAAACTGTTTACACAAACAATATAGTTTATGCCGAACACCTGCTCTCCTTCAGGGAGTCTGGAATATGTGCCATGGAGAGATTGCCTACATGATCAGCCCCATGAAAACCCTGGATGCTGAGTCTCTAATGAGCTTCCCTTGTAGACATTTCACACATGTTGTCACAATCTTTTGCTGGGGGGATTAAGCACATCCTGTGTGACCCCACCTGGAGAGGACTCATGAAAGCTCATGCCTGTTTTTTCCCAGACTTTGTCTCATGCACCTTTTCCCTCGGCTGATTTTCCTTTGTATCCTTTGCTATAATAAATCACAGCCATGAGCAGACTATCTGCTGAGTCCTGTGAATCTTCCTAGTGAATCACTGAACGTGGGTGTGGTCTTGGGGATCCCTGAGACAGGGACCAACCAGCTGCCCATGGAAGGTTAATTACAGTGGACCTTTTCCACCATGGAAGGGGCAGTAGATACTTACCAGAATACACACATATTCTGGATATGGTTTTTATCTTCTCTGTCTGCAACGCTTTCAGCTGAATGTCCAAAAACCCCTAGGTCATATCGTGTATAAGTAAGTTCTGTTATATAAAAGTGTAACTATAAAAAGCAAAATGGAGGAGAGTTTTATAAGTTTTGGCTTGAACTCACAGGATGCCTTATCTATGTGATGGTGTCCCCCTAATAGCACTGTGTCTGATCAAGAAACTCATTTCACAGCAAAAGAGGTGCAGTAGTGAGCTCATGCTTAGGGAATTATTTGGTCTTACCACACACCTTAGCACTCAGAAGCCGCTGGCCTAACTGAAAGGTAAAATGGGTTACTGAAGACTCAGTTACAGAGCCACTTAGAAGACAAAACCTAAAAGGATGGGGCTCTGTCTTACAGGATTCAGTATATGCTTTCAATCAGAGACCATTACATGCTATAGTTTCCTCTGTGAGCCTGAAAACATGAGTCTGGGAATCATGGAATGGAAGTATGAGTGGTTCCTTTCAGTATACAGTGAATTTTTCTTACTATCATTTTGAACTCAGATTTAAAAATATTTAATTCTATTTTACTCCACTCTTATTCATTTTGATGCTTATATTGCCCCACCTTTGGCCTCTTCAGGTTTGCTTCTAAGTCCTTTTGCTATGTCTGTAGTATTTTTTGATAGCTTCCTCACTTCCGGTATGACAAGATGTCCAGGCTCATTTTGTTCATTTCTTGCCAGACCAAGAATCAGCCATTGCACCAAAGATCCCTGGTTCCTTTTAGTAGGAAATAGTATTTAGAGATCACAGTCTGGGTGCTGGTGGGCGTGGGAGGGAATTATAGCAACTGGGTTAGTCATTATGACACCACACTTTAAAACTTCAGTAGATGGAAGTGTGGTATTAGCTCAACAGACTAATAGTCAGTGGAACTGAGGTCTGGAAACAGACTCTGTTCAGATACAGATAGAGCTAAAATATGGATATGTAAATCTTATGTGATAAAGATGGCAATTCAAATGTGTGGAGAAGGGGATAAATGACATTTGAACAATGGACTATTTATTCAGAAAAAAACCCCTAGGTCATATCGTGTATAAGTAAGTTCTGTTATATAAAAGTGTAACTATAAAAAGCAAAATGGAGGAGAGTTTTATAAGTTTTGGCTAGGGAAGAAGTTCCTAATCAAGACAAATTCTAGAAGACACAAAGGAAAACGAAAACTTTACAACAAAAGATAACATAAACAAATTATAACAGGCTGGAAGAAAATAATTTCAAGCTACAAAACAAAGCGTTTCTGTTCATATTATAGAAAGCGTTCCTAAAAAAAAATCAATAAGAAAAATTCTAACAAGTCAATTGAAAATTGGAAAAGGATATAAATAGGTAATTCACCAAAATACAAATGATCGATAAATTTATGAAAGCTGCTCAGCCTCAGAAGAACAGAAAAATGTGAATTAAAACGAGAATATTTTGCCCATCATTTGTCAATATGTCACAATTTTGCCATATTTAGTATCAATGAGGGTTAGAAGGAAACAAAGGTTCTTATAATCTCCTTTTGAGAATATCCTTGGTCTACTCATTTTAAAGGAAGTTTGGCAATAGCTACTAAAAAATGCACAATGTCCTTTGACCCAGTAAGCACACTTCTGGGAATCCACCATACAAAATTACTCACACATTTGCCCAAAAATATGTTCACTAATATGTTCATTTAACACTGTTTATAGTAGTAAAAAACTGGAAAAAATCTAAATGTCTATTATTGAAAGTGGTTAAATAAATGATATTTCCCTGATATTATGGAACTCTATGAAACTATCAAAAAGAAAATCAAAATATGTCAAAATGGAATAGATTTCCAAGACCCTATTATGTGCAAAAAAGCAAGTTACAGAGTAATATTATAAATTGATCTCATTTACGTAGTCTCTCCTCTATTATATACATGTATTGTATGTGTATTTACATAGGAAAAAGACATGAACGATGTATGTAAAATTGTGAAGTGATTTTCTCCTGGAGGGGAATGGAACTGGGGTAGAGTATCTGTATCATTAGATTTTTTCTTTTTACAACATGGCTGTGTTATTACTAGGAGGAAATACATTAAATATTGAAATAGTTGTTTTCAGGTAATGGGTCTAATGGTGATTTTCCCCTCCTCTTTCTATTTTTCTATATTTTCCAAATGTTGTACAATGTGCTAGAATTTATTACATAATGGGAACACTTTTATTAAAATGATAGTACCACCTTAAAAATAATTTGCTAATTCAAAGAAGCCAGTCACAAAAGACCACCTATTACCTGATTCCATTTATATGAAACGTCCAGTAGAGGTAAATGTAGAGACACAGAAGGTAGATTAGTGGCTGTTTAGGACTCAGGTGGCGTGAGGTGGGAAGGGGTGTTGGGAGTGATAGCTAAAGGGTGTGGGGATTTCTTTTTGAGGTGACAAAAATGTTCTAAAACTGATTGTGGTGGTTATATAACTGATTATACTAAAAGCCATTTAACTGTACATCTTAAATGGGTGAATTATATGGTATGCGAATTACATGTCAATAAAGCTGTTACCAAAAAAATCTTTTAAAAAACAATGCTACTGATAATCATTTTATATATAACCGACTAAGTAGCCCCATCCTTTGACCCACACACTGTGCACGTGCACTAACTCTTCCTGGTGACGACTGTTCCAGCGCTGCTGCCGAGATGTGACGGCCTACCTCATTTGAGGACCTGTCCCTCTGGTCAGATGCTGTTGGTGATTGTCAGCAGTTCCCAAGAGCTGAATCATCTTCTGTTTGTCCTTCTAAAGCATTCTTCTCTGACTCTAAGAATCAGACCATTGCAGAGTCATGACCACTTACAATGAACTAGTAAGACAGCAACTATCAACAATTAGTTTCTAGCACAAATGGGGATTAAAGCTGCCTTCTTGGCAATTCAGCGTTATAAGAATACTACAAATAAAACAAAAATAAAAAATGACGTTTATCAAGTGATTACTATGTGCCAAGCACTGTTGTAAATATTTTACACGTGTAACTGGTTATATGTGCAGAAGTCATGAAATTTTTTGCATGTGATTTAACAGCTCATTTCAAAATTTAATAAGCTCCTACTATGTGCAAGGCTGAAGCACAACAAAGATAAACCAATTAGAAAAAAGTCACAAATTCTGAAATATCTGTTAAGGCTTGGTACATGGCCATGATCCCTTTTCTACAATTCTAAAATCCAAAAAACTGTCAAAATCTGAAATTCTTTTGATAACTCCTTTGGCTGTAAAAATCTGACCCGAACTGATGACAAGTTATTTATAGACTGTGCCTTTTTTAGTGTGAATATTCATACATTTTACTGCATATATATTAATGTTTGACTATGGGGTTCTGCCCCACACTCCATTATGTATTATGTAATTCATAAGGGATTTCAGATCTCTGATTCTTATTTGCACTTCATGTGTGAATACACACACACATGCATTTAATTGCAGTTAAATAGTTGCTTCTGTTTTAAAAGCACCACTAGAGATAGTTTGCTAAAGATGGATAACGTAACAATCCTGTGACAATCATAGTTCTCGTTCTCATTCTTTTTATTCATTATTTAAAATCAAATAACACTAATACTTCAAAAAGGTTTATACCATATCTTTCTTTCATTGGTTGTCATTCTAAAAAAAAATGACAAGTGATGATTGTAGCAAAACATGTTTGTCCTCCACGGAATGTGTAAATTAAAACCAAGAGTATGGAACCCACTTTTAATAGGATTAATTCAACATAAGAACCATCAATTAGTAGCCACTGAATGTCATGTAGATAATAAAATGTTTTAGGCACTATTTTAAAAAAGACAAAAAAATTACCCAGAGAGACAACAAAGAACACTAATGTTTTTATATCTTAAAAAAATTTTTCTTCTTCTCATTTATTTTATACCACGATTATTGTAGTAAGCGAACTAGACTGTGTAATGATTGCTATAGATTGTCAGAGCTCATCACTCATGTGTCTACTTGCATCAGTTATTAAGATTTCAGAAATACCAAGTCATGCAGTTCATTCAGGTCAGAACGTTTGTTAGTTATTGTAAGTGAAGATCGGTTACTCAGGAAACTTCAGTGAAAACTTTGGGATTGAGAAAGATTCTGAAGCAGAAATGGCTATTTATTGGCTGTGGAATTTCCAAGAGTTAGCTTCTGGTCAGGAATGTATTCTACCATTTTAAAATACAAAGGATCTAACTTTACAGCCTTTATAGTCTTTCATTTTTTTTTTTTCTTAAAGATTACATGTTTCCTTTGCATTTCCAACTACAGCACTCCAGGCAATTACTGGGGAACTGATGAGTCAGTTTAAGATATGTGTCTTTAGTCTTTCGAGTCCTTCTCACTATGTCAAAACTAAGGAAATTAATATGTAAATATGGTGCACTCTTTGAAGTCAATGGAAGCTTTGTAGTTAGTTAATTGAACCAAAAGCAATATAAAATCTGACAAAACCACTCTTAAAATGATTTTATTAATCCACAGATTCAGTTTTTTAATGATGTAAAGTTGGATAAAATGACTGGTAAAGTTATCTTAACAACAGAAAAGACTGCTTTGGTTGCCACACAAAAAAATCATGAAGTGCTTTGAGGCTTTTGGAAACCTAGGGTAAACTTTCAAGTTTCCAGACCCAAGAAATCTTATTTGCTACCATTATGCACATAAAGGCCACATTTAAATGCACTGTGATTACATAATCATTTCAGCTTAAGCTTACCATTTAATGAACCATTACACCACTACATGCACGGAGAGTGTTAATACAACTCAAGATGAGCAATTTTGGTCAGGGACAAGTTTATTACACAATTGGATAGTTTTCCATTTCTTTTTTATCGCATTTAAAATATTTAGTAATTAGCTACATCATCCATTAGTTTTAAATTTTTAAATTTAAATAAGGTTTAAATTTAGATTAAATACATATTAAATTAAATAATTTTAATGTAAAATCAAGACCGATTTCTAAGAAACTTGGTCAAAATATTTTGCCTGGAGCAAATATTTTTACTATTTTGGCATTATCATCCATATTCTCTATAATGACGTGTAAGAAAATAGGTCAGCTATTTTATATAGATAGATCAAGATATCTAGCTATGGTTACACAGATGTTTGGCAATCTTGTATAAGAACTCAGATCTTTGTAGGCATTATTCATTTTCATATTGTTTTACCACAAATAGCTCCTCTATAACATCAAAATGATTTAGTCCAATATTAGTATTTTGGATTCATTTAGTTCCCATTTCCCATTTTCTTCTACACACACACACACACACACACACACACACACACAGACTCCCGACACAGCATGGTAATGGAAAGAATCCTTACCCAGGTACAAGGAAAACCAGAGTGCTAGGCTTGCTTCTGCTCATGTGTGCCCTTGGTAAGTGTCAACTTGTTGGGGCCTTGCCTTCCCATTTGTTTCTTCTGATTACTTAATTCTATTCTAAATCTTGGAACACATCATACTCTTTACTCAAATATTAGTCCTACTTGAACAATAGTACTGCAAAGGGTGTCCACTGAAAGCTAAGTCACATTTTAGATTTTAGCTAACTCTACAAGTAGGCACAGGTGACGGTACTTTAAACTCTTGTTAGATATTCAGTATTTGAGTTTGTCATTTTGGGCTGATGGAAAATTGTAATAGAAGATTTAAAATTGTAACAGTAAAAATAGACCACTTCGCATTTTGGGGAACAGGTATTTTCTTATCTGGCCAATTAGAGTTTGAACTCACCCACGTGAAATTAATGTAAGGATATTAAGAAAATGATGACAATATAAATACTCAAAAATTTCATAGTGATGGTATAATTTATATTCTTCTCTCCACAAGCACTATTAAAAATACTTACATGAACCTGGAAAATGTGCAAGTACTTAAAAATACAATTAAATATCTACTTCAAAGATGCACAAAGCCCACATTTAAACATGACTTTTGATTGAATTAAGTCTCCTGACATTTCCTTCCCTATCATTCCCACTTTGGAGGAGCAGTGTTCCAGGGCAAGAGGGCAGAGAGAATACATCAAACCAAGAATTCCCCCAGGTCCATGAAAACATGAGTCTTCCTTGCTCCCTCTGTGCAGAAATAAAGAGAAAGAACATGAGAAAAAAAAGTCTCATCCACTGTAAATATAATAGGATGCTTATGAGCAGCTGATAGCAATCTCACATTTGTATAATGCTTTCTTGATTTACAAAACTTTTTTACATGATTCACTTGATTCTCAAAATAATTCCATGACACATAATAAATGGAATTATTACCCTCATTTTACAGATGAGAAAACTGATACTTAGAGAGGTTAAGTGACTTACTCATGTGCAAATATTGTAGAGCAAATGCAAGCTTAGAACCCAGGTTTTCTGACTTCTCGTTAAATATTCTTTCTATTATACCACTTTGGTTTTCATACAAGTGAAGCAACTATAGTTTTTAACAGGAAAAACCTTATGATTCCGAAGAAGGCAGATTCATTTAGTGCTCCTTTGTGATCAGGAATGGTTTACAGAACAGAATAGAAAATGTATATTATAAAATATTTGACACTGTGATCAAAATGCCACTTCCAGGAGGGGAATTTAAATATAAGTTAAAAATTAGGAAACTCAAAAATCATCTTATAGTCTTAACTTATTATTCTATCTTTACTTTTACTGATGAGATTGTAAAATACAATTTGAATGCTGAATATAGCAAACATCTAGCCAATTTTCCTTGCCCAGAAGAATCTTTTCTGTACTTTTCTGTTTGGAAATGGGGAAATCTGGAAATTTACTTGGACCAAAAAAGCCATTACTAAAAACATTCTATATTTACCTATATTGATAATTTTGACAATAGTTCAAGGTGAATTGCATTTACTTTGAAAATGCCAGTATATAAATAAATTTGTTCTTCTTGTCTAAATAAGGACAGTATACTACCACATCAAAACATTTGTTGAGAGTGGTCCTTCATTTTTATTTTTACAAATATTTGCAATAAAATATTTTGCCTGGATCCTTAGATATCTATAAAACATAACATTTTCAGGACCAATAAATCAGAGAACAAAAATGAGTATAAAACATTTTCTAATGTTCAGGCAAAATTAAGGGAGGATAAATATTTCAGAGAATGGTTAGAAATCTGATACGTTAAACAAGGACCTGCTACTTGAGTCCTAGTTGAAACCTCTGAGATGGTTTACCTTGTAAATGAACAATGCACTTTTAAATTCACTTTACTATTCAATAATAATTAATTAACTCAAGAGAATGTAATTCCTGATAAATTCTTTTCTTTCTTTTTTTTTTTAAAGATTTTATTTTTCCTTTTTCTCCCAAAGTCCCCCAGTACATAGTTTGCATTTTTTTTTAGTTGTGGGTCCTTCTAGTTGTGGCATGTGGGACACCGCCTCAGCATGGCTTGATGAGCGGTGCCATGTCCGTGCCCAGGATTTGAAGCAGCGAAACCCTGGGCCACCGAAGCAGAGCGCACAAGCTTAACCACTCAGCCATGGGGCTGGCCCCCTGATAAACTCTTTTCAATCAGGTTATATGTGCACAAAAAAACCATTTGGAACTGCCAAGAAAAATGAGTAACATTGACAAATTTGGATATTAAGGTCAGCTATATGATAACAAAGAATGGAGGTAATTATGTAGACACTCCAGTTTCAAGAAAAAGTTGTCTGCTTTGTCTGATAATTTAGCAAAATATCCAATCTGGTAGTGTAACAAGTAAGCATAGTGCTCTGAATCAAATACCTTACAAAATAGTGTTAGCATGGGTTGATAACTTTTTTTAATGCATTCATTGCATCATTCTGCTGTTAATGTTGGTATTTATCCTGAAATGACACCCAATCTGTTCTTGTTAGTTCTTTGGCATATTTGAAGTCAGCAGAAGCACTCTTTCCTGGGCTTGACTGCTTCCTCAGAAGAATGCACAGTATTTGGAACAAAACCACTTTTAACCCCTTCCCAGCCATCCTGAATACAAATTTCTCCCCTTTTAATCAGCTCATATATGTCTCTTGTCAAGATCGTGAAGGATTCCTCAACATTCGTAGCATCTCTTGCAGAGGTTTCTATATACTTCATACCACAGTCTGCTGACAGTTTCTCAGCTTCTTCCCTTGTAACTTGACGTTGTGAAGCTAAATCACATTTATGTCCCACTAGCAGAAATACAATCCGAAATGGCTGTACATACATTTTTGCTTCTTCTAGCCAATCTTTCACATGTTCAAAAGATCGTCGGTTAGTAATGTCAAACACTAAGAATCCACCAACTGAGTTGCGGTAATAAGATCGAGTTATTGATCTGAAAAATAAATAGAAAAAACGGTTGTAAAAGGACAAGTTGTTCTTTTTCCCCTCCTTCAAACAAACAATGTAACGCCATAATAAAATTTTAAGATACCTTAATGTGATTTAACTAGAATTTATAAATTAAATATGAAGTGTCTAAGGGAACAAAAATATTCTCAGACTAATATGCAGGCCAGTTTCATCCAACGACAACATTAAAGTTGTAGTTATTTTTAGATAGACAAATAAGCACTTACATGGTATATCATCTCACACTCTTAGGATTATTTGTTTTTATTTTTAAACATCCAATAGAATAATTATTACATCATTGTTGTTAAAAATAGGCACACAGTGAGATTTGGTGAAGGGCAGAGGTTGCAGAGCAAGCCAGATCTTAAGAACCTCTCTCTGTCATTTAATTCAACAAGCCCCTCTCTCCACCAGTTAAAGAAGGAGAAACAAGGGCAAACTTGTTAAAACATTAGTTACAGGTTTAGCCCTGTGCTATATCCACTCGAGAAACAGGAAAGTGTTTGGACGTGGGATATGAACCCGAGGTGTGCTAATGATTGCTTCTCCAGATCTAGTCTCTGCTCTCTGGGCCTCAGGAAGCTGACCTTTACAGAAAGCTTTCCCAAACTCCCTTGCCCTCTGGCTTGCAGTGGGGTTCAGCCAAGGGGAGGTGCATGCTGGAGACTGGAGGAAAGACAGGACAGGGTTTTTACCCCCTCCCTTTGTCTCTGCCAGGCTGTGGCTTGGCAGTGGTTGTGTTCCTCTGCTTCTGGTCAAGGTTCCTGTTGAGGAGTCCTTCTCTCATGCCTTTGGCTCTCACCAGGTTCTGGCAATCTCATTTCCTTTCTTTGCCCCTTCTCGCCAGGTGGTTAATGGCTTCCCAGTGTTTCTATCCCTGAATGCTTCATTTTTTGTTGGTGTTCTTGACCTTGCCCACGTTTTTGGAAATAGTCACTTCACTATATTCTTTTCAGTTAACCTTTCCAATGTGCCATTTGTTTCCTGACTGAATCATGAGGCAAGGTGGCAAAGCCATACTGCTTTATATTTCTTGGCTTTATGTATATTGTTTCTCTAACTAGAATATCTTCTACCCTTTTCTGCCTAGCAAACTCCTATGTCTCCTTCAAGAGTCAGTTCAAAAATGATATCACTTGAGAAGCCTTCCCCATCACTGACCTCTCCCCCTCCACCTCTTTTAGGCACTCTCATAATTCCATGGAACTTTTGGCATGCTGCCATTATGATCAGATCAATTTTCATAACCAGCTGATTGGATTTGCTGGTAGGTCTCCTACTCAATTCAAAGCTCCGTGAGGGTCAAACATTTTCCGTCTATGTTTCTAACAATCATATTGCCTGGCAAATGGACGTCATTTAATGTTTGTTATATTCAGTTTATTAATCTTATTGGAGAGGCAAAGTGCTAAATGTTGCATGAGCAGAGATCACATGTCTCAAGTTTCCAAGTTGTCAATGATCTTGAGCACCGAGATCCTCCTTAAGCAAACTCATCTGTCTGCCTGAGGCACCCAAGATCTTTGTGGGAGGGCCAGTGGGTTACCTGGTACTCTCCAGCTTTTACCTACCTCCCTTATGCTTACTGCCGAAATCACAGCTCAGTTCAGTGGCGCAATCTCACAAGTACCATTTCTCATGGGAGTGTAAAGAAAGTATTTTATTTACCTCCTCTTTCTTCCCATTTCTCCTGCTTCCCTGTTTCTCCTCAGATTCCCAGTAGAGAGATTCCCAAATGACTATTTTATAAAAATTTTTCTCAAAGGCTACTGTACTAAACAGCCATTGACAGTAAGGAAAAATCTCCCACTCTTATTGGCAGGCTACAAATAATCAGTTCATTTAAACTGTTGCTATTTTTTTTGTTAATTTTGAGGAAAAACTAATTTGTTATTGTTTTGCTGTTCATCTTTGTATGTGTGAATTTAGGTAGAGGTGCATTGTCTTAAGAGAAACCTAATTAAGGCTGTTATTAGACTGAAAGCTTTAATTTACTCAGCACCAAGTGTGCATTACTCCCCTCGGCCTCCATTTAATTGACCATTAATATAATTTTAAAAAACATCCTTTTGTGGTTAAAAACAACGCTGAAATGCTAGTCCATTAGGCAGACACATGTCTTACACTGTATGAAGTACCATGCTTTCTAGCACCTTGTATTGAATTTTGAAGACATATTTGGAATACAGTTGGCAAATCATTATGTAGAATAAAATTATAGCAAAGTATGTGCAATATATGCTGTAAAACAGCCCTTATTAATAATTAGTTGGAATAAAAGGTCTCCATATGACACCTGCCATTTTCTATATAATAACTTGACCTCCATTTTCTGTGTGTCAGTCTGGATATTAGGTTCAGAATTCTGATATCGTTAGGCTTCAGATTCGGACATAGTTGTCCTAGGGGGTAGGGCTTTCCCTCAGTTGGGCATCCCTGCTGCCCATTATTTAGGGGAAGAGACAGGTCTTCAGACTGAAAACTGGAACTCAAGATGCAGATCTCACAGGAGTGATGAGGGAGCATCTCTCTTTTTCTGGACCTTCCTCTCTTGGGTCAGGACACTTAGGTCTCTAGAAGTTCTTGAAGGTATTAGAAGGAGGTAGGCAACAGACGCTGAAAGAACTAGGTAGGTAGGCCTCCCTGTAAAGAATTCAAGAGTTGGTGATGAGTAACAATTCTTTATAAGGAACAACTTCTTGTTGCATGTTATTTTATATCTGTTTCCTTCGTGGCTTTGAAAGTCTCACTGAATGAATGGATGATTTAAAGAACGGAAAAAAATTAGGGGAGAGAGAGATGCAAGGAAGGGAAGAAGAGAAGGGGGAGAGAAATCAATGAATCCAGTCTGGTCTCAGGTGCGCTATGGGAGAATTAAGTGTTACATAGACTACCCTCTGGCAAGACTGGTATAGGGGATATAGCATCCCCTAAATTCAGCGTGATGGTGGTGTGATGAAAGGTGAATTATGGAGAACAGGGATCAGGGTTACAAACTCTTGGCAGCCCCTTGTCCCTCCCAAATGGAAGATCTGGTTTTGATTATAAAGGAAACCTGCTGGTTCTTTTATTCCTTCAAAGCTATACTATCAGCAACTCCTATTTCATTTTCAAAGAACAGTCACCTCTCAGATTGTTTTCTCCATCTCCTTGCCTTAACTGAAACCTGCTGTTCCCTGAGAATCCAGCTTCCTCTGCAGCACGCTCATGTTGCTCATTCTATAAGATCAGGAGGTGGTTTCTGCTTCCCCAATGCCACTTCCAGATAATTATTCTTTCCCAACCTCTGTTGTAAAAAATATCCTTCTCCTCTGAGCCTTATGCCATCTGGCTCTCTCATCTGTTGTCATCTGCCAATTGCTTGGTCATTCTCCGTAGACTGAATGAAGACTTTAGCATTTTGCTTTGTTTTTCTTTCTGTCTCAATTCCTGTCATTCTGCCCAGATTTCAACATCCATTTGGATGACCTGTCATCTCTGTTTCTTGACTTTCTTATCTCTAATGAACTTTCCCCTGCATTCTGCGTTTCTCATCCTCTTCCTCTTTTCTCATCAGAAATCTTCACTACCTTCAAAATTGCAAATTTACAATCCACTTTTTGATCAAAATCTCACAACCCACAAGCATATTTTTACTGTGGTAATTCTTTATTTTCAGCAAGATTCATAATCCACTGACCAACTCTATCACTTTCTATCCATTAATACCCTCCTATCTTTACCTCCTTTCATACATTAGTTCTATGAGACACCACAGTTGTTCGCTTGGAAATATCTCAATTCCCAAGCCCCTTGCCCTCTGTCGTATTCACCTGGGAAAACTCTATCTCTAGATCAGTTCAGCATGCAGCTGTGTTTCTGGGGAAAATCACTCAACCAAGCAGGCTTGTGTCACTACGAATTAGTTAAAACCAATCCCAAGTGGGCACTCAACACTGCCAAGGAATACTGCTGGTGTCAGGAGAAACTCTTCTCCCTCTTTCCTCACATTTAGACTTCTAGCATAGATAGAAATGGAATTTCCATTCAACCTTCCTCTCCCTACAAAAGAGAACTGGAGGAACACTTTACCCTTTTTGCTAGGTTTCTCCATAGAAGGAAAAATGGCTGCTCTGTTTGGTTAGAGTCTGTTTCTCAGGCTGGTAGGTAGAATCACTGTGTGTACAAGGTTAGTACTCTTGCATAGCATTGCTTCCCCCTTCTCTCCACTTTCTGGATGCATTATCTTGGCTTGATAATTTCGAGGTAGGCAAGTGCCAGGACTATGCTCATCTCTGAATACCCAGTGGTTTTCAAGTGCCTGGCACATAGTGGGCACTCAATACATTCTTAGTGGGTGAATCTCTGGTTGATTTGGTACGAGCCATGAACATAACTGTTGGGGAAATACGAGAAATGGCAGAGAGAGTGAGGAAGTTTGAAGGAAAGAGATACCAGCAGTGCAGAAAAAAGAAAGATGCCCAATATTAGACCTATTAGCAGTGAGTTCTTTTGTTCTTATACTGGGGTCACTGAGTTGCTACGAGCACGTCAGTACTGGAGGAGGGTGGATAAGTTAAATATACACATATGCATCCTAAAGACATATCCCATGAAGTTACAGTAGTCAGTAATCTTTGTGAAGTTTCTTGGGAGAGGAAGATCTCTTAATGAGGGGCATACTGATGAAACTTTTCCAAAGAAGACAAGTTGTGGTATCTTATGTCCCCTACCAAGAAGAAGTAAGCATAATAGTTGGTGGATTTTTTTGGATTTTGGAGGAAATGTATAATATTTGGATGTGCTTTTCTGACCTAGTAAGTGGGAGACCCCAAAGCTACCAGCTTTAATAGGGCTGCAAGCAAGAGAAATCCCTTCAGCTGGTCCAAGCTACAATGTAAGCAGTTTTGCTACATGGCTCATGATTCATCAGATCTAATGGAGCCTGCCTGAAGTGCCTATAGCAGACAGATAGATGCTCTATCAAGCCTGGGGAAGGTTCCACTGGACTATTACAGTGCATTTTGGAATAAAGGCATGCCCTCTTTGTCAAGAACTATTATGCTTTTGAGAGATACTTCTTGGCTTACAAGCTGGCTCTGATAGAGACTCAATGCCTGGCTGTGGAACATCAAGTGACTGTGCAGTCTGAGTGCTCATCAATAGCTAGGTGTTCTCTGATTCACCAGGCTGGAACTTCATCATGAAGCAGAAGTCACACGTATAGGCAGGAATAGGGATGGGACCTGAGGGGACCTGGAGTAATAAGGCTCACACACCCAGCATGCCTACTCCTGCATCACCCTCTCAACCTATGGCCTTATCTGGATTTCCCTATAATTATACTGGAAAAAAATTCAAGGCTGCCTCACACATGGCTCTGAACAATATGCTGGCATCAGTCAGCCCCACTCAATAGTGGACTTGAAGGTCAGTGGAAAAGAGAAACCCTCCCACTTGTGGAACTCCTAGTGGTACTTTTTTCCAGAGAAGGAGATGGAGAGATGCAGGTAAGAATCTATACTAATTCATGAGCAGAGGATAAGGGTTTAACATATGGGAAAAAACAAGATTGGAGGACGGATAATAAGGAGGTTCAGAGAAGATGTATATCAATGGGTCTAGAGTATGTGAAAACTTGTATCTTATGTGAATACTCGCCAAAAGCCCCCTCTGTAGAGGAGTTCCTAAAAATTGGTGAAACAAAATGTCCTGTCTTATAGTTATTAGTCAGTATTTTTAGCCCAGTTTGAACTCAAAGTGGTCATGGTAGAGAGAGAAGCTGTGACTCAACAGACTCTCTTACCTGGACTGTCACTGCTTAATACCCAGTTTTCCAGCAGCTACTGACACCTTGGATATGGTACTTTATTCTCGGGGGACCTTGATGGAGAGGACACTGATATGTCCTATTTGTTGTCAGGGCCATCAATTTGACTCTCTTGTCGATTTGACTCCTAGTGACGAGCTGAACCCTGCCTGGTCTTTTTGCGACATCCTCTCACCTTCCAGCACTATACCAGACGAAGCTCCACTGCTATTCACAGGGTTTTCATGGCCAGTTTTATCAGAAGTGGGTGGCCAGGTCCTTCCTCCTAGTCTGTCTTAGTCTGGAAGCTCTGCTGAAACCTGTCCACCGTGGGTGACCCTGTTGGTATTTGAAATACCAGTGGCATACCTTTCAGCATCACCGAAACATACAGCCACTACAGTACGATAACCGACAGATAGGTGGTGTGGTTCCCTGATCAGGAAATGAACCTGGGCCACATAGTGGTGAAAGTGCAGAATCTTAACCACTAGACCGCCAGGGCTGGCTATGTCCTCACTAAAACAGACATTTAATCTGGACTCAAGCCAAGCTAGCACCACCATCAATGAATTTGTAGAATGCCTTATACATAGTCATAGTATCCTACACTCTGCTATAGACCAAAGATTTCACTTAACAGAGGAAGAGAAAGGGAAATGGGCTGATGCCATAGGATTCATTGATCTTGTCATGTCACTGTCATCTAAAGGCATCTGGCCTATAAAACAGTATAATGGGCTATTAAGATTCACTTAAGCCCATGTCCAGAAGATGACACCTTGTAAGATTTTGGCATGATCCTTCAGGATGTGTATGTTCTAAACTAGTGAGAAATAGAGTAGGTGGTGTTTTTTGCCCATAAATAGATGCTGTGGTATGAGAAATACAGGGTGAAAGTAGGGTGATGGGCCATCTCACAGTTATTCTTAATGAGTCACTAAAATTTTTTGTTGCTTCTAATCCCTGTAACTCTGAACTCTGCTGATATAAGGGTTTTAGTATCCAAGAGAGAAATGCTTTCACTAGAGAACCCCGTGATGTTTCTACTGAATTAGTAGCTGAGACTGCCAACTGTCCATTTGGGGCTACTTATGGCAGTGGGTGACCAGGCAAAAAAGAGACAACAGTATCATGAGGACCACAATGGCCTCTTGTGGTTCTTGCTGCCCAGAACTCCTGGGATCTTTTGATTCATTCTGAGTCTGGTCCCTCCAGCTTCCTGTCAAGTCTCTGTGCCTCAGACATATTTCCAACAACTTTCATTTGTGATTAAGGTCCTCAAGCTGGTTTTGTTGTTGGCAATCAAAGACCTGATGGATAGAGGCTGCATATATTTTGGAAAAAAATACAAAACAAAGTCACAAATATTTTATAACTTGCAATATAGTTTCACGAGGCCAAAATTCATTTTTTTTATTGTGGTAAAAAAACACATGAGATCTACCCTCAATAAATTTTTAAGTGTACAGTACAGTATTATTAACTAAAAGCACAATGTTGTACAGCAAATCTCTACAACTTTCTTATCCTGCATGGCTGAAACTTCCACACCCACTGAATAGCAATTCCTTCTCCTCCTAGCCCCTAGCAACCACTATTCTACTTCCTGCTTCTATGAGTTTGGCTACTGTAGATACCCCATAGAAGTGGAATTATGCAGTATTTTGTCCTTCTGTGATTGGCTTATTTCACTTAGCATAATATCCTCAAGATTCATCAATGTAGCTTATGACAGGATTTCCTTCTTTGTTATGGCTGAATGATATTCAATTATATGTATATACCATATTTTCTTTATCCATTCATCTACAAAGTCTATTCTTGTATGTATATTTGATTTAGAATAGAAAAGTGGTCATGTTGTTTATGTAAATATTTTCAACTGTTTAATTTTCCTCTTTAATTTTTTTCCTGAAATAATATGTAGACAAGTAATATTGAGAGCACTGGAGTTGGCTAACATTTACAAAGAATTACTTAATATATGAGCAATGCAATCAAGCATAAATAATATGCTTTGGGGAATTTGGAATTTTTTTGACACAAATGATGTGATTACTGAGATTCTAAAAAATGTAAATGATATCTCAAATTAAACATTTATCTAGTTTCCTGGAAGGCACTTGAGATGCTGTTGTCATATGAAGGACACAAGTCCATAGGCTCTGCAATGCCCAAAATTATTTGCACTAGATAGTTACTTAAATATAAGATTTTATCTGAAAGCGGCAAGATTATGTAGATCTGATATGCTATTATTATAAACTTTGTTGGATGTGCACAGGCCTCTTAAAAAAGCAACAAAATATACAGCACTTGCTGACTGACTTAGGTAAAACCAACCAGATATTCCACCCTGGAAATGCCCTTCTGTGGCTTTGCCAATTGTAAGGTAGGCATTTAGAAGATAGAAGTACTTTGATGCCAGAGGCTGTTGGCAGCAAGCAGCTTATGAGCGCATTAGCCTTCTGAGTGCCTCTCTTCACCATGACATTACACTCCTACTGTCCTTCTGGGAATAGTCATTGCGTTGATGCCTTATTTACCTGGTTCACTTGCCTTGTAATCCAGGCCCTTAGGACTGCTTTTAAGAGACTAAAACACAAGTCTCCTCCCTCCTTTTATTATCACTGACTTTAACAGTTCCTGCCCTTGCCTGAGATTCTGAAACCTGGAGCTCACAACTCAGGATATAATTTTGCACACACAAACACCAAAATTCTTTTTTTTGTATAATTCCAGGGTTTCGCCATCAAAAACCAAGTGTGTGGTTATGGAAGCTATATATAATACTGACAAGACCTAATGGGCCATATTCTCTCTTTGAGTATGTGAATCAATTCACCTGTGACCACCTTTTATTTTCCTTTTATGACAGATGATTGTTTTATGATAGTGAGGCCTTCTTACCATCCCCAGCAGGCTCTACTCACTTTTTATCCTCTATTTTCCTGGTAGCAATTACCACATTCCAACATCCTATATAGTTCTTCCAGCTTTTTTGGTTCTAGCCTGTCTCCTCCCATTAGAAGATAAGCTCCATGAGAGCAAGGATTTTTGTCCGTTTTTTTTGATACTGTATCCCTAGTGTCTAAAACAGAACTGGGCACGCAGGAGTCCTACCAACATTTGTAAATGAATAAAGAACTGAATTAATAAGTTCATACTGTCAGGCTGTGCCCAGGTAGCATGCAAATGATGAGCAAATGGGAGAATAAAAGAGAGAGTACAAAAAGCTTATCTCCTTTTGATATTTATAGTAGGCATTTATGAAGTCAAAAGGGGAGCAATGGGCTGAATAACTGTACATACTCTAAGCATATAGGTGACATCATCCACATTTTTTAAAGAACCACTATATTTAAATTGGTAGGAATTCAAATTGTACTTTGCAGTGGATTCTGGAAGGCAAAACAAGTTATGTGTGAAAACTGAAATAGTTTATTTGGAAATTAATGAGAAATGTTTCTAGCTTCACTAACTGTCTGCAAGGTGATAACGAAGGATGTGTATTTTCTATTTGGTACGGTACCAGAAAGTGTATGAAAGACTTTAGCACTTATTCCAGTGCTTTCTGGTATCCTTTTGCAGAACAAAAATGAGATGATGACCAGCTTCTCATGATTATTTTATTTTCCATATAACATACTGCATTATGTGATTTAACATAATTAAAGAACATTTTTTCTTGGGTTACAATGCTGCCACCATTTTTGTGACTCTGTTTCCATACGACTTTCTCTTTATTGCTTCATTTCGTGTGCTTTGCTATCTCTCTCCACATGTTGGAATTTACAATTGGTACTTATCCTTTTATCATTTCATTCTCTCTGAAATTATGCAGCTTTTTATTTTCAAGTCATCTGAATAGACTGTTCTTTTCCTTCTCATTTCTTTTTCTAAGTTTGTGCTTTTATCAAAGTTACTTGTGCACTTACCACACATCCTTACTTTTCCTATTCCCCCAACTTGCCAATATCATTATACCATAGTTTTAGAAAGACCATTTCTTGGCATGTGTATTATTCTGACCATGTAGATATTTTTCAATGCTGAGCCTTGGAGTAAACTATGACTTCTTTTCCTTTCCGGCACAACCTTTTCTTTTCCCTAGAGTTAATAATAACCTCACATATTAGTCAAGATAGGCCAGGTTATGCTGCAGTAACAAACAACCCACCTCTCAGCAGGAAGAATGTGAAACAATCTGAGCTACGTTTTTTTTTTGTTTATTTAATTTTTATTTTTTATTTTTCCTTCTTCTCCCCAAAGCCCCCAGTAAGTAGTTATCTATTCTATTTGTGGGTCCTTCTAGTTGTGGCATGTGGGATGCCACCTCACCATGGCCTGACGAGCGGTGCCATGTCCCCACCCAGGATCCGAACTGGTGAAACCGTGGGCTGCCAAAGCAGAGCACACAAACTTAACCACTTCACCACGGGGCCGAGCCCTGGGCTATGTTTTAAAACCACCACATGTGAGCCCTGCTCAAATCCACTGGCCAGAATTAGTCACATGATTCTGTCTAAGTGCAAGCAGGAAGGGAAACACATTCCTATCACGTGTCCTAAAGAAAAGAAGCATCAGATATGAGTGAGCACTAAAGTCTCTACCATATTCTTTTCTTCTTTCCTTTATCTTTTTGCTGTAGTGCTCAATAATCCAATGTAGTTTTCCATGTAGTGCTCAATAATCCAATCCCAAACTCTCTACCAGTTGCCTTCTAAGCAGTTCTTTCCCATTAGCTTTTCCGTCAATTTCATCTTCCTGAGGCGGCTGCTCCTACAACCTTCTGCCCCGATCCAATCTGGCCTAGTTGTCCTCAGTGTCTGTAGCAGAGATTTCATCCTAGGATCTCCCTTCATCATCTTCCTGGGCATTTCCTTTGCCTTTCTTCAGGGTTAGATCTCCTGTTTCTGGTATCCCACATCTTCTTCATTCCGGGTTTACTCTTTTATGTGTGTGCGCGTGTCTGCGTGTGTGTGTGTGTGTGTGTGTAGAGCACATCCTCAAGTAGCTTCCTAAAAAAGAGGCATGAGGTAGTGTTTCGAAATCTTGCATGTTTGACTTATTCTGCTCTCAAAGTTGAATGACAGTTTGGTCAGATACTGAATTCTTTTTAGAATTTTGCAGTCTTTCCACTGCCTTCTAACTTCCACTGTTGTTTTGGGGAAGTCTGAAGCCAAACTGATTCACGATCTTTTTCTATGTGACCTATATTTTTCCTCTAGAAGTTTATAGGAACTTCTCTGTGGTCCCAGAGTTCTAGAATTTCATGATGATGTCCCTTAGAATGTGTCCACTTTCATCTATTGTGCTGGGGCCTTCCAATCTGAAAACTCAGGTCCCTAAATCTTGGAGAATTTGCTTAAATTGCTTCACTGATGATTCCTCCCCTCTGTTTTTTCCTCTTCTCTCTTTCTGGAATGCCTGTTACTTGTGTATTGAGCCTTTTAATTTTTAAAAAAAATTTTTTCCCTATTTTCTATATTTGTCCTTTTGTCCTACTTTTTGAGAGATTTCCCCAACCTTATATTGAACGTTTTCTTTTTTTCCTACTGTTTCCAAAAGCTCTTTTGTTCTCAGAACATTCTTTTTTTAAAAATAGCATCCTGCTGGGGCCAGAGTGTTGGCATAGTGGTTAAGTTTGTATGCTCTGCTTTGGTGGTCCAGGGTTCATGGATTTGGATCGTTGGCAGGGACCTACGCACTGCTCGTCAAGCCATGCTGAGACACACAAAATAGAGAAAGATTGGCATAGATGTTAACTCAGTAACAATCTTCCTCAAGCAAAGAGGAAGATTGGCAACAGATGTTAGCTCAGGGTGAATCTTCCTCAGCAAAAAAAAAAAAAAAAAAAAAACTATAAAGGGGACCCCAATCTCAATTATGCCTGGTACTTCTAGTCAGAGATTCTATGTTTAATTCTTTTCAAAGAATAAATTTCCAGTTTTTTTTGCCAATGTCAGGGAGAGAAGAAGTCACCTCAGGTGTAGAATGGCAAAGAGGATGTGAGGAGCCAATCTTTCCTAAACAGACTGACAATGAATGATCCTTATTTTAGCACTCCCACTTCCAGAAGTATCTGGTGCCACCATTTCCTGAATCGTTAGGGGATTCAATCGTATATATTGGGTTTGTTTTTAGCTTTTTCCACCACTAGCTTAGAAGTTTTCCTGAATCTACTAATTCATTTAGCATTACTCCATCTGCTTTCCTGCTTCCAAAATTTTGTTGCTGTTGTATCCTAACCTATTCTCCTTGTTTGAGTGTTTATAGTTAAAAAACAAAACAAAAACAAAGCTACTGTCACTTTAGTGAGGTTTCAGGAAAAAAAGCTAAAATAGCTACGGGTGTTCAATCTGTCATTACTGGAAGCCACTTCTTTTTCTATTGTTATTGTTTCCTATTGTTATTTCTCCTACTACTGACATACCCTCATGACCCAGAATCAAGGACCGCCTTCTTTGGGATACATCCTCTGAACTAGCCCTCACCCTAGGCACAGATGACAATCCCTCCCTTTGTTCTGCCACTGGCACTTATTTTAGCACTTATGAGCCTTTACTGCAACGATTTGATTACTATCTGTCTTTGCTACGAGTCTGTGAGAAAGACCTCTAATAGTCCCCTACTGTCTATTCTGTCTTCCTTCAGTAACAGAACTCCACGAGTTTTAGCTGTCACATAGCAACTCATATAGAGACTACATTCCTCAGCTCTCTTGCAGTTAGTTGTGGTCATGTCACTAAGTTTGGGTCAATGGCACATGGTAAGTTATGCCTGCAGTCTGAGGTTCATCTACTTGAAGACATTTGTCCTAGGCTTCCTCTTTCTCCTTCCTGCTTGCTAGGAAATGGCGAGGACTGGAGAACCCTGGAAACTGATGTTGAGGCAGGACCAGCCTGAGAGCCCGGAAATGCTCATTCTGGACTATTATTATAGGAGAGAGAAATGAAGTTCTATAATATTTAAGTTGCCATATTTGGGCAGTCTCTTTGTTACAGGAGTATAATCTGTACCTACCGAGTATAGAGACAGCATGGACCTTGAATGTGAGACCATATCTTATTTATTTTTATAGCTAGTGCCTGACATATAGCTAAGCTAAATAAATGCATGGATTTCTACAAGTAACTGGTTGTCCTGGCTGATTTCAGTTTCTCTGGAAAAATATGGGGCTGCAATTAAGGATTGGAAAGCTACTTTATAGTACCTTTGAAACTTCAGGACACCATAGCAAGTATTTGCTTGTAGCTTTGCCTGATACCCAACACCTCTCCTTGTCTAACAAAGCAAAAGGGTTTGTATAAATTTCTCCACTGCAGTGGCAGGGTTCGTTCCTGTTTCTTAGTATAGCAGCGCAGTCACTGAGTACTGCATGGAGGGGAGGGTTGGTTGTCATTGCGGCCACCCGTGTTTGCTGGCAGGTATCAGTACCCCTTCTATTGTGTAAAGCTATTTCCCCTTTTGTTTCTGAATATAGCAGTAAAATAATAGGTTTGGGTGGACAGAGTAATTAACATGGGTCTACAGAGGTGGGAGCAGAGGTGGGGTTGTGTGCAAACAGAATACTTTCCATGACAGAAATTACACACTGTGCCAATAAAATTCTTTTTAACCATGACAGGAGGCCTGGTGCAGCAGAAAGAACACTGAACAGAGTCTTATGAACACTGGGCTCTTATGCAAACCACTAAGAATAACGACCAGGGCAAGGCAAAACCTCTCTGGATATTAACTCTATTATTTTTAAAATGGGACTGTTGTGTCAGATCATCTGTCTGTTCCTTCCCAGTCCTATGGCTGTAGTTTAGCCACCAAAATAGCGAGAATATTGGCCACAGTGTGGTTGACCTCTGCAGCTTCTTTCATGTGCCTTTTCCCCTCATTTTCTTGGATTTTGTTTTCAATTTATCTCTCACTTATCTTCCGCACCTCCAATAGTCCTCTGCTATACCATTAACTATACCTTCTCTTCTTTTAATTCTCTTTTTAGAGTCTACCCATCTATTCTATCAAATCTCAGTCTTAAACTTCACCTCATATTTGCTTCATTAACTTTTGCTTTCCTAATCCCATAGGCTTTTGGTAGCCCTTTTATATCTAGGAAATCTTAAATTATGAAGTTTCATTCATTTGCTCCTTTATTGTTCTTCCATTTTCCAAGTGATTCTAATTGGAAGGTTTTGTACTTAAAACAAGTGCTCATAATAGTGCATGATCTGTGTAAAGTGTGACAAGTGGCTGGAACATGCAAGAAGATAAATCTTTTAATTTTTACTGAGGGGACAAATTTCAAGGGACTCTCCAAAGTCTACAGATCTGACAAGATCTCTCCCTAAAATATAGTAATCAAGTGTTTTAAAAGGGAGACCTGACGAAATCATCCGGAAGTGCCAGCAAAAGGGACACAGAGAAACATATGAGAGAAGACACTGTGAGAGGTTCTCAAACATATTCCTAAAATTTAAGGAATTGCCTTCACTTTTTCTTCAAAGTATCGGTGCTCGATCTATCTACTGGTTCCTAAAATGCTCTAGGGACAAGAACTCTGGATTAGAAAACACCGTTACGTGTCTTGGGGATTCACAATGTGTATCAGTATATTAGCAATTACAAGCTCTGAGATCCTCCCACAATCCAGAATTTCCAAAACTATTTGATCAAGGAAACTTCTTCTCAAACTACACTTATTACTATCACTTTGAAAAATGTTACTCTGAAGAAAAATGATAGGCAATGCCTAGAATTTCAGAATCTATAATCTTTCTTCACAATGTCTTCTCTTACAGCCAGGAAGTTCTTAATATCTACCTGACTCTCATTTACAGTATTCCCTCTTGATCTTTTCTCAGAGAAGAGGGGTCAGTTTGGGCCACACACGCTTCTTTTGTATTTCTGAGGCAGGAGTCTGTTCTTAAGGCTATCTTTCAGGCTCATCTGTTTGAGGCCATATCATACTAAGTCCTATGAAAAGGAAATACATTTGGAAAGGCTAAAGATTCAGAAAAAAAACCTCTTTTAACATTCCCAGTACAGGAAGATAATTTTAAAAGAGATTATGACCAATCATACAAAAAGTAGAAAAAAAAATAGGCATTGAGAGGGATCACAATTTGCCAAGAAAAGTCACTGATGACATTTTGGCATGGCTTGATAAAGATTTTTCATGGGTGACATCTTATACACTCATCATATTAGTGAAGTAGAAGCAAGCCTGAAGAGAGGTCCCTGTTCCCTTATTTTTGGGGGATTGAGATATTTTTGATGGCTTCTTTATATTCTAGCTATTGATATCAGTGGATGGTCTAAAAGATTTACTCCCAGTAATATAACAATTTGATTTAGCAAGGTGTGTTCCTAAGTGAAAAACAAATCATACTCATAGGAAGGAAAATAGAAAAAACTCCACTACATTCCAAGAATGTTTAAGAGAATGCCATTAAGATTTTAAACTGAACTAAAATAATATGCCAGCTAGCCATCAACATTTACTCAGTTATGCTTATATAGAGAGCTACTATCTGTATTTTGAAACTTTCACAGCTTAAACTAAAAATATGCTTTTAAATTTAGAACCTACTTTGACCTCTGTTTCACATTTTTCTGGAACTCCTCTAGGTCAGAATAGTACTTTATTACGTATAAAGTGATTCTTTTCAGAAAACAATGGTTTTTACCATAATGCACATTTCATGATAAGCCAGGTAGATTGCATGGGGTGGCAATTTCTAAAGTGAACTTCCCTGAATTATATATTATCAGAATTTATTAAAAGTTATTGACATTAGAGGCAGATTTATTAAAATCATAAAGTATTGGCTTTATAGGTATTTTGCTTTAGTAAGAATGAAAATATCTTATTAAAGTAATATCTGATGTTCCCTGGTATATATGTGTGTGTGTGTTTGTGTGTGTGTGTAACTTTGTACCACTTGAGTGGCTCACCTTTCTTTTCCACTGCTTGACAGACAGAGCAGCTTGGAAGAAAACAGACAAGCAGATTCTCTCTAACTCCACTACAATAACAGGCTCTTAATAAACCAAAATATTCTCAGATCATTCCAAGACATTCCTCTTTAAACTTTTAAGTGGCATGGCTATGAAAGTTAAGCTGTTAAGAAATCTATGTATGCTAGCCAAACTGACTGACAATGGCTGGAAATTTCTTCTCTCTTTCTCTCAGACTGAGCAAAGCAGTTTTCTTCATGTGAAAACTTTGCTGTCGTGACCCGTGTACTCACAACATCATTTTTCTAGCCCTTGCTTTGAAAGCTAAATGTGGGGCCAACGTGTCAGAACAGGCGGTTATCACTGTAGTATGATGAGAGGAAATTGCAACACCCATCAGCCACATATCTATAACTCTGCCCACAGGGAAACACCAAGATGAGGTGTTACCTCTCTGGGTGGTCATCCTCTTTTAGATGTAAATGTAAAAGTAAATATAAATACTCCTGGCAGGACCCTTTTTAAGTTTTTTCCAACCATTAATAATTTTGTGTGTCTTGGTTTCCCAGCTACCTCACTCTCTGAAGCTAAGATGGAGTATTAAGGGATGGATTTTTGATTGAGATGTGCAGAGAAGAGGGCAAGGTTTCACTATCCAAAAACAGAAGGAAAGAAAAGTGGGAAAGCCTCAAAGGCCCCAAGAATGGCCTTTACTCACTTTACAATTTATCCTACTGCTGGTCCAGGCCTCTTAGACATTTGGTAAACAATATTTCATTTACTTCAGGATGCATAATCACCCTCATATACTAATGCAGCCTTGAAGTTGTGGCTACATACATTAAATCAAATGATTTATTGAAGAAAAAAATTAAGAAAAACAGTCACAGGTTTTTCAAATTACTGGCTAGTTTCTTGACTGTACTGATTATGGAATCACTCAAAATGGTCCGAATGGCCTGACTGGACAGTGAAAATAATCTTTAGAGTATAAAAACATGTTTGGCTACACAAGTCATCTTTTCACATTCTGTTACACTTGTTAGAAATGATGCTGGCTCATTCTTACATATCATTTTTCTCTGAAACACCATAAAATAGATACTTTTTGGGGTGACTGCTCATTTTCTTCTTTCCCAAAAAGTAGAACCTGACAGAATTTCTCCTTCCCAAAAATTAGACCCTTACAGATACATTTGCATTGTATGACCCATAATACATATCTAGTATATTTGTATTATAATACATTTGTATTACATGTATCTTAATGACCTGATTGTGGGGGAGCTGATTCACTGGCCAGTCAAATGGCCAATGAGATTTTTTTCTCTCAAGAATTTGAATAAGAAGCTCAGAGACTGAGAGAGTTGGGAGCCAACAGAGTTGGAGAATGGTAACACATTAGAGGGAAAATCCACAAACCCTTGTTATTGGAATTTCCATACTTCCAGACACCTGTATGTTCAGTGAGCTTTCGTCTTTCAAGAGATGTGTATCATTTATCATTTGTCCTCTATTATCTAAACTAATTTGGCTATATTTCTGTTACTTACAACACAAATAATTTTAACGATGATATTATACTGATTACTCAATAAAAATAGAGCCTACTTCCTATTGCTTCCAATAACTTGGAATTACAGTTGACTGCACTGATTATGGACCTGAACTGTGGACGATCTGTGCTCTGCTACCTATGCAATTATGAAACCACCAATCCATGGTCAAAAAATCTTTTTCTATTGAAGACTACGAACAACAGTAAGGAGGGTGGGGAATCAAATAAGCACCCTTAAAAAAATTTTGTTTAGTTTAGGGATCTTAAAAGATCTCCTAAGGAGAAATATAAAATGTTCATGTGCTTGCTTTTAAAATTAAGAACAGGCAATACAAATTAAACCACCTTTAAACATTAACTTTATACAAATGTTTTGAAGGAGCAGAGGAGAAAACAGAGACATAAGAGAGCCAGAGGAGTAAATAGAGAGAAAAAGAAATGAGAATAAGAGAGACATTCAAATAAAAAAGGAGAGAAAAAGATGGAGGGTGGGAGGAAACTATGAGTAGGGACAAACAGATGAAAGGGGTAAAGGAAAAATAAAAATAAGCTGAAGGAAGGATAAGACACATGGGGAAGAGAAAGATACACAGCAGAAGAGGAGCTGGAGGAAAAGAGGAAGAGGCAGGCAGGAGAGGGCTGTCCCTTATGTAGCACATAGCCCTTACAGCCCTTTGCTAGGTTAATTAGCTAGTCAACTAAACTCTGCAGGTCTTGCATTGCTCCACACCTCCACAGTCGAGTGGTTCTGCTCAAAGATTGTGACTAAAGCAACTTATCAAGGGAGCTTTCCCCAAAATATACTCCTCAGAACACTAGTTATCAGAGATTTTCATATTTTAAAAATAGCCCCTCAAATAACTTTGGGAAATGCTAGTTTAATCAAAGTCAGATAGATTTCTTTGCTGTAGTACTTCTTAGAGGCTTTGATATGAATTCCTAAGAGAGTACAACATGGAATATGGGGATTTAGAAGCTTATTTGCTCACAGAACCCATCCTTTAATAAGAATCACCAGGGTAAAGTGCTCTGCAGAACATGCTTTGAGAAGTGCTGCACCAGGAGGACGTTACTCTCTGAGCTTTATAACCAGTGGCTGTAACTGTAACACCCCAAAGGCCAGACCACATGAAATAAAAAGCCGAATCTGCCTCGAAGCCTCAAGGTTTCCTATCCCTTCAGCCAACACTGCTATTTCTTTATCTTAGTTTACCTTCATATTTCTTTAAATGCTTTTTATGGGAAAAGTTCAAAATTTATATTCTTATATTTGATGCTCTCCATACTTCTAGCCCTTCCAACAGTTATCCTTATTAACACCGTGTTAAACAATATTCTTGTTTCCTTTCCTGCTAAACTTCTTCCACTACGATGATTAAAAATTAGGGCTGGCCAGTGGTACTGCGGTTAGGTTTGCACATTCCCCTTCTTGGTGGCCCGGGGTTCGCTGGTTCAGATCCCGGGTGCGGACATGGCACTGCTTGGCAAAAGCCATGCTGTGGTAGGCATCCCACATATAAAGTAGAGGAAGATGGGCATGGATGTTAGCTCAGGGCCACTCTTCCTCAGCAAAAAGAGGAGGACTGGCAGTAGTTAGCTCAGTGCTAATCTTCCTGGAAAAAAAAAAATTAAAAGGGGTGACTGTTAGTTTCCCCTGAATGCCCAGAATGCCAAGTCCATTTTCCCTTCTTCCTGGGCACATGGTGGCCCTGTCTAAGTTTGGCCCTGTAATTAATTTCTCCTCAATGAATTGAGAACTGAAGTGATCTGTACCACATTGGCCTTACTTGCTTAAAAGCAACATTGCTTGATTTAGATTTTTCTCTCTCCTTCCCTTGAGCTGGCACACAGTGTGCCTGCAACCTAGCTTTGTCCACAAAGATGATGAAAATGTCCTAGGGAAGGCAGAACATAAGAGGGAAGACACCTGAATGATGTTCTGGAGCAGAGACATTCCAACCACTTGGACCACTTACCTTGAGACTGTTACACAAGAGAGAAATAAACTTCTACCTTTAATGAAGGCCCTGTAATTCTGAGCCTCCTTAATACAGTAATTTAACATTTAACTTCATTAAAACATAGTGTTAATAATAAAAACTTAACATTTCAGTGTTACATTACAATTTACAATATGCTTACATACACATTATTTTTCTAAACCTTCTTTACTTTGATTTTGTTCCTTTTTATTTTCTGCAAGTATTATCTACTAGCATATGTTAATCTAAACATCGAAAACTAAATCTTTGTCAATTATAACTCAATAAAGCTGGGGGGAAAAAAGGAAAACTAAGGTTCAATATGGTCATAATTATCAGTTTGCTGTTTTGTTATTCTGTAACATATTTGTTTATGCTTTCAAACTACAACTCGGGCCGTCTAAAGTCGGCTCCTTTCTGTTAGTTTATATATAATCACCAATAAGCCTTCAGATGTAATATTTCCCACAAATTCCTAATGGTATGATTATAACTAATGACAGGAACATATCTTCATGAACTATACTACCTTTCTATGAAACAAACGTGCAAGGATATCTGTTATTCAAAATAAGTATCTGTATTTTCCTGGAGAAAGATACAGAATGATTTAACAGAAATTATTTTAAATGCAATTTTATGGAGAAATATTCTGCCAAACGAGAGAAAAGCAAGTATGCATTTGGAGGTAGCTACTGAAATATGTATGTATTTATGAATATGTCTTTGGTAAAGAGCCAAAAAAAAATAAAGTATGACTCATTGTCAGTAAACATTCCCTAAATGTCCTTGCATTATTATGGGAGAGTTAGTGTCTGGTTTTAATAATGTATATAAAATGAATTACTATTTACATTCTTCTGAAGGCATTAAAAAACAATGATCTATTTAGCAGAGAGGTCTTTAGAATCTAACAAATTAATTATCCTCTACTTTCTTGTCAATCAGTTTAGGACCTACTTTTAAAGAAAGAATTACCAGATCCAATAAGATTTCACTACCTATGTTTCTTGTAGTTGCAATTCACAGTAGTTGCTAGAAGTTTAAGGCACTGTAAAGAACACGTTTTTATTATATTCACTTCAGAAGGTAGAGCAAGAGCTATTAGTAAACGTTTTTTTTCTGACCATGAAATGTCTGAAAGTTCATCTCTGATGGAAATCACAAGTGAAGGAATTTGCAATCAACCTTAGAATGGTAAAACTGCAAGGAATCTTGGAGATGATAATGATTCTTTCATTTTATAGATGAGGAATCAGAAATTTGAAAAGTTATTTTAATTAAAGGAGGCTTCTTGAAAAAAAATTCTTCCGTATTCTAGGTATTGTACAATTCAAACAGATAACCTTCAATACCTCTCTGAAGGGCTGGCCTTACCATCTTCCCACTTCATACACAGGAAAACTAAGGTAAAAGCAAGCTAAGCAGTTCACTTATTATTATGAATCAGTGTCATAGCTGGGAATGGAAGCCAAAACTTTAAACGTTGGAACATTCTCCCAGAAGTAGGCTGATCTCATTCAGAATGGACGCTGGCTGGGGTGAGGGGAAGCCATGTTTGGGAAGTCCCCTCATGGAGTACCGTATTTCACAAGCAGAGTACTTGCTGAAGATTGCAAAATGCTTGCTCAAATGAATTCCAAATGATAGCACAATCTCAGAAAAACCCCAAACACCACAATATATCAGATTTCCTACCTTCCTCTAAAAGAAAGTGTCTAGAAATTTGAAATGTGCTTTATATTTGGTTCAATCTTAAATATCCAGGAAATGCATACAATTTCCATTTAGTTTTTATTTACGTAACAGGAGTCGCCTTTGTGAAATCCTTCCTTCAGGGTCTCAATGAAATTTAGACATGTAGAATGAGACTATTCATTTGGATCCCTTCTTCTCTATTTAGAAACGTGTTTTCTGATCTATCATCACCGTGGAACATTAATTACCCATTATAAAATAAAGGAAAAGTTCCTGCCAAACCTCAGTCTCTCTCTCTTTTCCCCACCAAAGCACCAATGACAAACTTCTAAAGACAACACAACCATTAGAAAACAAAACAACAAAACCCTCTCAGCTGTGCCAGTGACCCTGATGTCACATCTTGTTGCTGTATAAGACACAGTCCCACGGGTCCTGGCCCAGTATTTCTGATGACCACATTCGGTGCTGTGAGGTGTTCAAACCATTACCGCATCCATCTCCCTCTGAACCATGCCCAATGAGCTCATGCAGTAACCTGGGTTGGAGCACTGCTTGCTGTGAAGCTAAAGGGATCAATCACGACCCTGGGAACCCTACTTTGCAGTTCTCCCGGACCGCATAGGGGGGAAGCTGCTTGGTTAGGGGAGGAAGAGGGGAGTTTGGAGGAGGGTGGCTAGGTCAGGGTGTGCGCAGCGAGGGATGCTGAGTTTAGGGAGAGGGCAGAGGGGAGCCGAAGAGTTGGGGACCAAAATACCTGCAGGGGCGGAGGGAGTGGGGGAACAGGGGGCCGGCGAGGGTGACCCCGGCTCAGGCGGGAAGGAAAGACGGAAAAGGGGCGCAGGAAATGGGCGCCAAAGAAAGAAGTGAGAAATTGCGGAGGAGGAAGTCGTCCCTGGAAGAGGAGGGGCAAAGGGGAAGCGAGAATGGAGTGTTTGCACTTTAGAGAGGGGAGGGCCGGAGCCTCTCCCGACCAGGGCCGGGGCGGCTGGCGCTTGGGGAAGGGGCGCCCGGGCGGACGGAGGGGGCGACGCGGTCCCTGGGGTCCCCGAGGTCTCGGTGCTGGCGGCCATACCTGAACCGCTCCTGTCCTGCCGTGTCCCAGAGCTGCAGCTTGATCCTCTTGCCGGGCTCGATCTCCAGCAGGCGGGAGAAGAAGTCCACGCCGACGGTGGGGTCGCAGGCGGGGGAGCGCAGCCCGGGAAAGCGGCCCTGGGTGAAGCGGTGCAGGAGGCATGACTTGCCCACGGTGGAGTCCCCGATCACGATGAGACGGAACTGGTAGATCCAGATGGTCTCCATCGCTCACGTGCTCCGCCGGCTCGGGGGCTGCCCCACCCGCCCTCGCGCCGCGGGGCAAGTTAGGCGGCGGGAACTGTCCGTTCAGCACCTCCCGGGTGCCCGCCCTTCGGCTTCCAGCATATTCCTGCAGCTGCGGCCGCCGCCTGGTCCCCGCCCTCTCTGGAGGGAGAGGCGGGGCCCGGCCGGGCTGGGGGCGGGGCCTCAGGCCGGGGGCGGGGCGGGGCGGGGGCCGCGGCTTGGGGGAGGGGGAAACGGGCTGGCGGCGCACGGACTCCCGCCCCCGACCTCCGTAAATCACTCTCTCCCAAAGCTCACTGGGCGCGGACGGGAAAGCGGGTGTGGTGAAAGGACGTGACGGCAGCAACAACCAATGAAAATGAAGCAAGGGCTCACCTCTGAGAGGGTCAGCCAATGAAAAGTGAGAATCGTTTTCTTACAGGCGTCAGGGCGGGCTCGTCGGATTCCGGCTCTGATTTTGGAAGTGGTAGAGGCCATAACCGAGTTGCGAGTCTTGGTGTTGCTTTCATCAATTTGACCAGCTTTGTGAACCACCGTCACCTTCTCCATTTTTGAAGATTCAAGTTGGCAGATTTCTGCTCTCTAGCCTTGCTGAGCGCCACCTTTGAGGCGTTCTAAGCTGAAGGAATTGAGAGCAGGATGGAGATAAATTTGCAGAGCAGATTCTGGATGTTTCCAGTAAGGGCTTTGGTCATTGCTCCTGCTACAACCTTCTCTTCCTCACTGCTTTTCAGTACCACTGAAGAGTGAGAAAAATGCCAGGTACTCATCTCCCCGCTCTCTGGGGCCCTCCAGCCTGGGGAAGGAGAGGAGGAAATGAGTGAAACGTTGAAATGCTCATAAAAGCTCCCATTCTTCTCCATCTCCGTTCTATAAATCGGAAAAATCCTAAAGTGGTCTCTGCTTAGCTTGTGTCTGGTCAGGAATCTAAATAAACAAAGCACACCTGAATTCTGGTGAGATCTTACTACTTTCTCATGCCTTTCTTCAAACCGGATAATAGTGAATTCGAGATTTACCTTTTAAAACTTAAACAGTTTTAAAGTGTATTTTTGACAAAATAGAATTTTCAACAATTCTTTTTTTCACGCCGGCATCCAAAGTTACACTATTGTTATTCATCCTTACCTCCTTTCTTGTTTTGGTGGAAGGAGTGTCATTTTAAAGATGTTTTTAATCCCCTGCCACCCATCTTCTTGGAGCTTTTTTTCCCAACAGTTGATCTTTATTTCATACCATTTATACCTAAAATCTCCCCCTCTCCAATTGGTTCTACTCCTCAGCCTGTTAACATGCTCAGGTGTGCACAATCCTAAAACCAAGCAAAACTTCTCTCTATTCTGCCTCTCTAGATTTTTGATTCCTCCCTTATTCTCCATTTCAAACATCAAGAAAGAACCATGTAGAGCCTGCCCGGTGGTGGAGTGCTTAAGTTCGCGCTAGGCTTTTGGGGCCCAGGGTTTCCACAGTTGGGATCCTGGGCAGGGACGTGGCATTGCTCATCAGGCCATGCTGAGGGGGTGTCCCACACGCCACAACTAGAAGGACCCACAACTAAAATATACAACTATGTACTGGGGGGGATTTGGGGAGAAAAAAAGAAAAGAAGATTGGCAACAGTTGTTAGCACAGGTGCCAATCTTTAAAAAAAGACCAAAACCATCTATTGTCATTTCTCACCCATCAGTTAGTCTTCAACAGCCCTCTCCATGCCTAATAGACCCTTGAAATTGCTTTCAATAACGTTGCCAAGGACTTCTAAATATTATCTCCCCCATCATCTATCTTTAGTTATCATTCTTGATCTCCCTGTAGTTTTGTCGATTATACTCTGTTGCTGAAAGCTAATTGGCTGACCCAATCACAATCCTTATCCACAGTCCTCTTTCTTCTAGTCCTCTAGAGATCAATGGCTTCCATTTGTGTCAAAAATATATTCTCTATAATGTCCAAAAGTGAACTCAATAGCTTTCTTGCCATGTTTTCTCTTCCTACATTTTACAGGTTGGTTAATGGCTTTAGTATTTATTCTAGCTCCCTAGACAAGTGTGAGCTTGTGGTGCTAGATCTGGAAGCTGGGAGTTTGTGCTGGGTGTAGAGGCGGGCTGGAATTGGTCTAAACGCATCAGAATGTAGAGCTAAGGATAATCTACATGTATAGCGTGCAGGACAGAACTAAAATGGAAAGGAAAGTAGGCAGGTCAACTGAAGTGTGAGAGGAGCAGAATAGAGGGAGCAGAATATAGCTCTAAGCCAACAGAATGGAAACTGGGAAATCTAGCTCAAAGAAAGGTTTGAATGAGAAGTCAGAAGCATAGCTTGGTTAAATACCATTAAGCAGAGGAAAAGGCATGGGTCTTTTTATATGGTCCCTGGCCTCAGGAGAGATCTAATGAGGGCACTAAGGTAGTTTAGACACTACATTCACTTGATTAAGATAGGGTAAAAACATCATCCGTCCTGGACTCCTGCCTCTCCTTTGGCACATTCAGCCAATCATTAAATCTTGTTACTTTTATCTCAACAATATCTTTCAGCTATATGCCATTTCCGAACTCCCCACTGTCACTGTCTTTGTTCAGTCTCTTATCACTTTAGGCTATAGTGCTGGATAGCTTCTGCATTAGTTTCTAGGGCTTCTGTAACAAAGTATCATAAACAGAGTGGCTTAAGATAACAGAAATTTATTGTCTCACAGTTCTGGAGGGTGGAAGTCCAAAATAAAAGTGTTGACAGGGTTGGTTCCTTCCGAGGGCTGTGAGGGAGAATCTGCCCCATGCCTCTCTCTCCTAGCTTCTGTGGTTTGCTGGCAATCTTTGGTGTTCCTTGGGTTGTAGATGTATCACTCCAGTCCTCCACCTTCACACGGCGTTTTTCCTTTGTCTCTTCAGGTAGTCTTTCCTCTGTATATGTCTCATGTGGGCATTATTTTTTATTTTGTTATATTTGCAATGAGGGGTATCTAAGTGGTAGAATTTCCTCTATATACTCCTCTGCACTTAAAAGATAAGACTCTACAGCCATTGTGTTAGTGAAGGCTTTGCCATTTCTCAGTTGAACCAATGTCCAATTCCATTACCATCTCCAATACAATGAACTCATGTAAACATCCAGGAGTTTAAATGACTTGAATAAATATAGGGAGAGAGAAAGAAATCCTAAATTGACAGAGTTTAAACCTGCAATGGCTGGGAAAAAAATATCCTAAATAACTACATTGGGTTATTAGGTGGAATGGAGGCTCAAAATAAAGACCAAGTTGAGTTGTAGAAAGATAAAGTTACAGTTCATTTGCATACCTGAGGCAGTAGATTGAAGATATCTTGCTTGCTAAAAGAGGAAGGACTGATCTAAATGTTATCCAACATGTAGTCATGATTTAAACATGCGTGCACTCCAATAAACTGTGCGCATTCATTCAGACACAACATGCATGTGAATCTCAGGACTTTCGTGAGAGCTATATACGTGAGTGGTGAAAGAAAATCTACAGCACAAGTAGCTGCATTTTTTATGTCATCCCTCTGGAATGTCCATTTTGGACTTCTTATATCAGTTGGTCATAGTCTTGTAATAGTGCCTGTCTGCCTCTATTGCTTCAGAAGTCATTCAGGTTGACCAAATTCCTGTCAAATCTTCCTTGTATATTTCTTTCAAATCTGTCTCCTCTTTGCTTCCCCCAATACTGATGCACTGATTTTGACACTTCTCATCTCTTGCTAGAGTTGTTACAAGCTCGCTTCCTCTGGTTTTGCCCACCTTCAAAAGATCCATCATGTCACTTGAAGAATCTTTCTTATATATAAAATAATCTAATCATATTATGCATAGCTCAAACTATTTTAAATCCCCCTTGTATATACATACACACATTGCTTAAAGAATAAAATTTAAATTTATTAGAATGGCATAAAAGACGTGCTTTGGTCACCAATGGATTTTCCTTCATCTTCTACTTTCTATTTGCTGTTACATTATTATATGATTTGTGGCTCCTGAAATGCCATGGTCTATCTTAACACTGTGCACTTTGCATTGGTCAGTATTAGATTAGGCTATGAGTGACAGAAAAAACAAAAATAACAAAATAACAATGGCTTAAACAAGATGGAAATGTATGTCTCTTTCATGTAAAAGAAGGATAAAGTTGGGCTGTCTGGGACTAGTAGGCAGCTTTATGAAGGTAAGGACCCAGACTTTGTCTACATTGCTGCTCTGCCATGCTCTACTTGTGGCTTTCACCTCCAAAACCACTGCATAAGCACCAGCCATCACATCCACATTCTAGCAAGCCAGAAGAGGGAGGAGTAAAGTGTGCCTCATCCTAGTGATTCTTAGTGAATCACAGGGCTTTAGTGAAAGCTATTAAAAAAGAGAATCTCTCTTTCGGTTGGATTTGGGGTTTTGAGGTTAATGAGTGCAGCCTCCTTGCCATCATGAGAGAGTCTGCCTGAGTGTGGAACCAACCTGGAGGAAACAAAGCTTTTAAGCCCAGAAAAGAGACTGCATTCTTTTGACATCGTCTGATCCCCAGCATCAAGCTATAGCTAAAGCAAGACATATCCTTGGATTTTTAAATTACATGAGTGATAATAAATTTAGGCCATGATACCTAAGGTAGATAAGGAAGAAAATGAAGACAAGAAAACCTTGATAGACGGGAAGTGGTGGAGGGGGAAGGCGTCAATAGATAGGTACTCTTAATGAGATGAAGAATGTGGCAGTGTGCTCACTACTTGAGTAAAGAAGCTCACTACTTGCGTAAAGTACTCACTACTTGAGTAAAGATGGACAGAAAAGAGGGTCAGATGTTAGATTTGTGATTTTGGAAGTGGTATAGTTTCTGTTGATGACATCCAGAATGTGACTCTGGAAAGTGGGTCCCTCAGGTAATGTAGATGAAAAATATCCACGGAGTTGAGGAGGTCAAGAAACAGTTTGATTGTTTCATGTGAATGCCTCTCAGCATAGGCCAATGGCATCATGTCTGAGGTTAATGCAGCAAGAACAGATGACAAGAGGTTGAGATTCAGGTCTCTTCTGGTTTGGTTTTTCCTAGCGATAGATCGTAATAAGACTAGGGGAATAGACCATTCAGTAAATCTTGCATAAACATTATTTGTCTCACTTTGGACAAGTATTATGAATTCAATGTTATTCTCAATGCAAGGTACCTGGAGTGTAGTTAAAAGTAGAGCCATAAGTATTAATAGTCAGCTGGGCTGGAGATAAGATTGACAGTCTTTTTTTTTTTTTTTTTTTTTTTGCTGAGGAAGATTCACCCTGAGCTAACATCTATTGCCAATCTTCCTCTTTTTTGTATGTGAGCTGCCACCACAGCAGGGCCACTGACAGACAGGTGGTGTAGGTCTGCACCTGGGAACCGAACCTGGGCCGCTGAAGTGGAGTGTCCCGAACTTAACCACTAAGGCATGAGGGGTGGCCTGACAAACTCTTTTGAAGGTAGAAAAGTCCTGGAGGGCCATAGAGGTACGACAAGGGAATATTCTTGGGTGGGGCTTAGATTTTCCTCAGGAAGTAGTTTGGAATTCACTCTAGCACACAGATGAAAGGGTCTTCAAGACCCAAATGTTCAATATAATGGAATATGACTTTAGGAACTTAACCTGGAAAAATTTTAAATCAGATGAAACTAAATGTCTGTCTCAACCATTCAAAATGAAAACACATGTAGGTAACCCAATAAATTAACTTGTATAAATTTGTAACTGATAAGCAAGTTAAACAGTGGTATCTGTCTTTCAAGGGTAGGAATTTATTTTTAGAACAGTTGACTTTTTAGAAGCATTTCTTGTCTGAATAGAGAGCAGAATGGTTATAACAGAAACCCTTAAAAGTGATTCACGTTTAAAAGCAAGGCTAGTTTTTTTGTTTGTTTTATTTTGTTTTATAGCTAGGGGCCTGTAATCTACTCATTCAAGAGCAGTATTAGTAAGGTACAAATTAGAAAAAGCAGAGGTCAGAACATAGTTTGTCTTTACTTCACTGGAAATTGCTATCTGATTTATTAAAACACCATTTCTACCAATGAACAGGTTATTCACAAACGAGAAAATACAAATGGCCATTAAGCACTGAAAAAATGCCCAACCTCACTAGTAATCAAAGCAATGCAAATTAAATCAATGATATGCATTTTTTACCTATCAAATTGACAGTTTTGCTAAGGGTGACTAACTTGATGATTGATCTCTCTAGTTTTTTCTTACCTCACTTTTCCCATCACTGGAAATGAAATGACTCAAAAGTTAGGGTGTAAATCATCACAATGAATTTCAAAATCATTAAAGAAAGCAATTTTGTTGGAATTTCTGAACTGTGAAAGTAGAAGCAAGTTTTCCTCTAATCCCAAACCTAAAACATTGAGGAAATTTTGCTTTACAAAGATGCTCAGAAATCAATATTATTGAGGAAGAGAAAAGGGAAAGAATTGAATCTCTTCCAATTCTAAGCCTCCTCAGATGCGAGTGATTTCTGATTGGAAGTCTACCAAAGAACGTTCAGCACCTATTCACCTCAATAGAGCTAAATGCTTGGACTCTGATTCTTCCTTAAAAAATGATTCAGTTTTTACTACATTTTCTATCAAGCAACATTTCATTAGGAATAGGCAACCTGCATGTAGCCTGCATTCTTCAATAATACATTCATGGAGTTGCTGCAAAAGAGTGGCCATTTATTTTTATTAAAAACATAGAGACATGGCATATTATAAAACATCCTTTCAGCCTCATCCTCCAAGGAGTTCAGGGAGAGTCAACAGGGAATACTGTGTGGCCGGCTGCTATACCCATCCCTGACCACATCACACCAAACACCTTTCCTGTGCTTCTCAGTGCCATCACCGTTAGCATTTTGCTTTCTCTTTGAATACACCTCCCACCACCACATAAATACAGAGTTTTTAATGCTGGAAGAGACTTTGAAAATTATCTCGTCTACTGAGAACCCATCATTTTAACTTTAATTTTTGCCAAAGTGTAACATGATATAATGGCAGTTTCAGTGGAATCCTCTTTACAAGAGAACATATTTCAAAGTAAGGCTTGAGACAAAGATACAAAAATTTCAAGAGACATCCCAAAACTGCTCGTTCAGCTCATAAACCCTACCTGTATAGAGAATATAAAAGTCATAGATTGCCAGTGATGAGAGGAGAGTTTTGGAGAGAACTGGTAGTGTTCTGTGAGTTCCTTCTCCCCTTCCCAAGGATGCCTGCCCCTCATCTCAAGTGCAGGGCAAGAACCTCAAGAGGATCACTTACAGAGTCCAATATGTGTCCCAGCAATTTGGGGATATGTTTTACAAAACCGGAGAAATCTAAAGACTGAGAGCCTTGCTGGCCATCCATTCCAATGTAGGAGCAAAGGAGAAGTTACTGATATGTTGGGACTAACCTGCATTTCCCTACTTCCTCAGGGCAAAGGATGAGTAAGCGTTTTCTGTGGACCAGAAGGAAATCATGCATGTGAGAGAGACAGCATGGAAATGTCTTAGATCCCATCCAAGAGGATTCCCTGGAGGTGTACCACTGGATGCCTGTGGACCATGGAAGGAGTGGTAAACAACTAGTTGGAATACAGACGCATACACCCATGGCAGGGGACTTGCAAGTGAAAGCTTCTTAGTGATGCGGAATTTATTAAAAGTCCACAAAATCTACCAAAGTGCCCAGGAAAAAAAGAGCTGGTTTAAAACCTTCTCAGAGACCAAAGAGTATGACGCCACATTACCGTGACAGTGCCAGTTAGATACGAATTTTTCCGCTTCCCTTTCCTCTTCCTTTTCTGTGTACTCAGACCCTAGAGAGGTCAAAAACCAGGGCCGGCAAGATGAGGGAGAAGGAGACTCGAGGGGTGGGGCAGAGGCAGCAGCTGCCTTTCTCCTCCTCCCGATTTGCAGGCTTCCCTGCAGCAGTGAGTCAGAGAGAAGCCACAGCTTTGACTTGTGGGACAGGGGATTTTTATTATTGAATTGAGTGTGTGCCTTGTGACCTGAAGTGACTAAAAGGACTTTCTGTTACCTAAGAATGGCCTGAAAAGTCCAAGCACTGGCCTGAGTTTTTATCTAGAGGTGGGAGAAAATTAGCGCCACAGAGTGGGTTTAAAGAGACTCAGGGAAGCAAAAAATAACCTGAACCTCCCAGTCCTTGCATTCTTTATGCACATCACACTGTGGTGGTTTTTGCTACTCATTCCACCAAAGCTGTGCCTTCAAAAGGCACTTCATTTTAGTTCATGCAGGTGATGATGTAAGTAACATGCCTCTGGGTGACATGGACTAGAGGCATCCCATCTTCTAATCTTGATAGATCCCCACTCCTTTCAAATAAATCCAGGTTACATAAATCCTAGGTTCCTATCCTTGACTGTCTGTTGCCTACAATCCTTTTGGGTGCAGATAGGCAACAGAAATCACTCCAGCTACTTTAAGCAGAAAATGATTTAATATAGGAATTCAGTGGCGAAAATAATTGCTGAGAGGGCTGGAGGAGCAGGCTCTAGGTGGCCTCCAGGGATGACTCAGAACAAGACTGGCTGCTGGAGTGCTGCCATCTGCCCTAATCAAGATGCTGGGGAATCAGGAAGCCATGCTACAAGAACATACCCTCTTAGCTCTGATACAGGAATCAGGATGCTGCCACTGCAACTGTGGGCTCCAAAGCCATGTCACACTTGCTATATCCGCACCAGCAAAAACAGATGCCATGCGTGTTACATACTCATTCTCCACTTAACTCAGTTCTGACTTCAAGTTTAGCATGCATGCATCTGATTAACAAAAACTGAAGTCTTAGCTTCAAGGGAATTGGGTAAATGCAGTTTTTAGCTTTCCAGCCTCTACACACTCAGAGAGGCACACTAGGAGGAGGTTAGAATAATTATTTAGCGAGGCTTCACTGCATCTGCCACACCATATATCTTTCTTTCTTGATAGATTTTTTCATTTGGTAGATCACATTTTCCAGCAGCTTCCCAAAAAAGGATGCATAGTAAGGATTATTTTTGGGATCACTTTCATGTCTAAAAATGTCTTTATTTTACCTTCATATTTACTTAATAGTTTGCCTGGATATAGTGTTTTGTGGTTGGCAATCACTTTCCATCAGAATTTTGAAGATGTTTTTGCATTGTCTCCTAGGTTCCAACGTTGTGGTTGAGAAGTCCAATGCCATTTTCATTCCTAAATCTTTGCGTAGAAACTGCTTGCTTTTTTCCTCTCTGTAAGCTAGTTGGATCCTTTATTTATGTCTAATTTTATAACATTTTACCATGGTATGACTTTTTCTCTCACTGTGGGCTCTTTCATTATAGGCACTCTTATGCTTCAATTCCTGGATTTTTTTTTAAATTTATTTTTTCTTTGAGAATTTCCTTTTCTCCATTTCTTTTTCCTCTTCCTGGAATACCTAAAAGTTGGATGTAAGAATTTTTGGACATATCTTTTGATTTTCTTCTGTTTATCTCTCTTTTTCTCTCTCTTTATATTTTGGTTTCATTTCTTTCTTTCTTTTTTTGGAAGATTGGTCCTGAGCTGACATCTGTTGCCCATCTTCCTCTTTTTGCTTGAGGAAGATTGTCACCGAGCTAACGTCTGTACCAATCTTCCTCTATTTTGTATGTGGGACATTGCCACAGCATGGCTAGTTGAGTGGTGAGTAGGTCCATGCCCAGGATCTGAACCTGTTGAACCCCGGGCCACTGAAGTGGAGCGTGTTAACTTCACCACCATGCCACCAGGCTGGCCCCTGCTTTCACTTGTTAATAGATTTCCCCAAGTTTATCTTTCAATATTTCTGTTGAATTTTTAAGTTTTTCTTTCACACTTTAATTTCCGAGAGGTTTTTGTTGTTGTTGCTCTCTGATTATTTTGTTTTTATAGCATACTGTTCTTGTTTCATAAATACATTATTATGTTATCTCTCTGATGATAAGTAATGTTTTTAAAGTTTTCTTTTGGCCTCTGCTTAGTCTGTTTCCTCTGACTTCATTTTATTTTCCCTGGTGGTTTGTTTTGGCCTCTGACTTTTCACACCGAAGCTTCAGCTTCCTTAATTCTGCTAAATCAGTTATGATTTGTTCAACTACTCATATCTTCCAAAATTTGATTGACACCCTTGCCTGCTGTTGTCTTTTCTTCTCTTTGTGCTTGTGGGTTTAAGTCTTCATCTTTCTTTGGTTAGTCTGTTTACTCTCACTCGCTGAGGTTTTGGAAAGGAAAAAGGATAAACATATATGTTCAATACACTATGTTTTAAAATGACTTTCGTTTGATGTGTGAGGAATTAAGATCCAGGAGAGTGAGGTGTTTTGCCCAAGGACCAAACACAAGTCTGTGGCAAAGCCAGGCTAGCACCTCGTTCTTCTGATTTCAGGTTCAAGACTATTACCAATTTCTGTTTTCCTATTTCTTCCCTTCTACCACTAGCACTTAAAACTATCTGATATCCTTCTTATGTATTATTAATTAACTCACTTCCCCACCTCATCTTCCATGCTCTATATATGCAATATTAGGAGAGTGCCAGGCACAGAATAAGAACTGAGTATTTAATTATTGAATAAATTAATGGAAAGACAGGTGATCTGTACCTTAGATTTCCCCTCACTTAGGATTATGCTTTTAGGAAAGACAAACTCTTCTCCAGGTTGATGGCTGATCAGAGGCATTCAGTATGACTTGGGGTTTTGGAAGATAATATCTAAACTTATTTATTAAAAGGCAGAAAACAGGGTGATTGAGAGCATGAAATTTGAAGACAGAGATAAATTTCGGTACTTGGATTCGAATGTCAGCTACCTTGCTTACAATCTGTGCAACCTCTTCTTCTTTTTCAAAAATCTCAGAAGGTGAGAGTTTTAAAGCCCCAGATCAGTGTATTCTTCCAGTTTCTCTCTTTTCCCATCTCACAATCATTCTCTCCTTTTGGAGCTCTGTGGGGTCTGTTTTTGAAGAAAGGAGGCGTTTCTCTCTCTGTCTGCGTGGGTAAATAACTCTATTTTGTAGAACTTGTGTGAGTCTACTCCCTCAAAGCTGGAAAAATCATTCTTTATTGTCTTGGTGTTTTCCCCTAACTCTTCGAAGTATACTGACTGTGATGCTTAACATTGCTTTTATTTTTATTAATACTAAGCAGAAATTCAGACCTTTAGTGCTTTTGGCTGAAGACCATAGGAAGATAGTATAGCAAGTAATTACATTGTACTTCTAGCCCTTATTTCCAATTGGTCCATTACTTCTTGGTAGCTTAATAAAGCTAAAAACTAAGTTCTTTCAGATTACTGAATAATTTTTTTTAGGCCATATAGAAATTATTTTTTTAGAGTTTTTTTTTTTCCTGGGAAATACCAGGCTATCGTAGGGCTTCCAAAAGATTTCTCAAAAGGTTACGTAGACTAAGAATCTGTCCCCCTGGATTACTTTTGGCCTGCAAGTGTTTGGCTATGTATAAATGTTTCCTAAAACAATGAAGCACCGTGGTAGCCCCTCCTCATTTGCGGTTTCGCTGTCTGCAGTTTCAGTTACCCATGGTCAACTGGGGTCCAAAAAGAACACTATCACACAAAGTCTACGCCATTCACCTCACTTCATCTCATTACGTAGGCATTGTATCATCTGACATCATCACAAGAGGGGTGAGTACAGTACAATAAGATATCTTGAGAGAGACAGACCACATTCACATAACTTTTATTATAGTACATTGTTATAATTGTTCTATTTTATTATTATTGTTGTTAATCTCTTACTGTGCCTAATTTATAAATTAAATTTTATAGTAGGCATGTATGTATAGGAAAAAATGTAGTATATATATAGGCTTTGGTACTATCCGCGGTTTCAGGCATCCAATAGGGGTCTTGGAATGTCTCCCTCTTGGATAGAGGAGGACTATTGCAGGTGATTTAAGTTTCCTTGTGCTGTTGCAACTTGGGTACACATGGAGGCAGTACAGCATAATGGATAGAGCCCAAGGTTGGGAGTCAGACTGGGATTCACATTGGGATCTGTGTTGACTAGTTGAATGATTATGCTAACTAGTGTAAGTATTAAACCTATACCTTTGTATCTCTCTATATAAAAAGATGTTTTTTGCTTTTTGTTTTCTTTTTCTTTCTTTTTTTTTTTTTTTGAGGAAGATTAGCACTGAGCTAACATCTGCTGCTAATCTTCCTCTTTTTGCTGAGGAAGACTGACCCTAAGCTAACATCTGTGCCCATCTTCCTCTACTTTATATGTGGGATGCCTGCCACAGCATGGCTTGCCAAGCAGTGCCACATCTGCACCTGGGATCCGAACTGGTGAACCACAGGCTACCAAAGTGGAACATGTACACTTAGCCGCTGGGCCACCAGGCCGGCCCCAAAAAGATGGTTTTTGGATTAATAAAAGAATATTGTGGGGCCAGCCCAGTGGCACAGCAGTTAAGTTTGCACGTTCCATTTCGGCGGCCCAGGGTTCGCCAGTTCAGATCCCAGGTGCAGACCTACATACCACTTATCAAGCCATGCTGTGGCCGGCATCCCACTTATAAAAGTAGAGGAAGATGGGCACAGATGTTAGTTCAGGACTAGTCTTCCTCAGCAAAAAAGAGGAGGATT